>NC_135445.1:17968427-18250927 GCF_051991255.1 Vanacampus margaritifer | reverse complement strand
GCCCCTGCGGGGCCCGGGGGTTGTGCCTTGGCGCTGCCGTGGCCTGGGGGTTGTGCTTGCTCTGTCCTGGCCGGGGTCCACAGCTCCCCTCTTTGGTGGAAGTTTTCATGCATGCCAGATCCACCGCACCAGCATCTACCGAAATTCAAACACAATCTGCTTCTTCCTCTGGTCTGATCTCACTCCGCTTCATCTATCCTTCCTTTCCTCAGTCTTTCCTTTGGTCTCTTGAGGT
The DNA here is from genome assembly GCF_051991255.1 of Vanacampus margaritifer. Classification (NCBI taxonomy): domain Eukaryota; kingdom Metazoa; phylum Chordata; class Actinopteri; order Syngnathiformes; family Syngnathidae; genus Vanacampus; species Vanacampus margaritifer. Next base: position 18,250,692 of record NC_135445.1, on the reverse strand, counting down.
CTCCCTAATTTGTTGGAATTTAGATGTTTCTGGGGTTGGTGAAAGATTCTGATTGGTAACCCGTGGGTAGTAGGGGATGTCTGGTCGGTGCTGGATTTCACTTTCCTTTCTTTTCTTTGATCCTTTCTCGGGTCTCCTGACAACCTCACGACTCTAGCTGGATTCTGAAGTATTTGGTTTAGGTGAACGGTATGGGATTTTTAATAGGTTTTATGTGAATTAATGAGTACACTCTCACACACACGGACACATGCACACACACACACCCGCGCATGCACATACTCACGCACATACAAAAAAAAAGAGGGAGAGAGCAATGATGATGACATGTCGAATTGGTAAGATTACCGAATAAACAATACTGAACTTTCTCAACAACAAAAAAAGAAGAAATGTTCCTAGATATAAATTTTTTTATCTGAATAAACCAGATTGTTAGGTCACACATAAATTACTTAGTATAAAATGTCTGGTGTTTATATGCTTTTCACAAAGGTTGGAATACAGTCAGCATTACTTATTTGCGGTTTGAATTTCATAAAGTCACCTATTCACGTATCTTGTAACTAAACTCGGCTATTTTCTGAATATTGGATTGGGTCACTCGTACAAGTAATGAAAAAAGGCAGCCCAAATTGTACACTTCCTTTAAGAATTCTGTATCATTTAATCTCTTTTAGTCTTGTTTTTTCCTACACATATGTTGCATTACACGTGTGTTCTATCAGTCAAACAGTATTTAGGACGTCAAAGCAGACTCAACCTAATGGTAGCACACAAAAACTTTTTTCCTTTTTCTTTTTTTTAAAAAGAGCACGTAATACATGAAAATACACAGCAAAATGTAAGAACTAAAGGTTCTGTCGATGTGAAATCAATATTTTGAATACTAATCAAACTAATAGAAGTGAAAAGTATGACGGCCAAACCACAACACCAGGAACAAAAATAGCAGAACTGGATCTAATTGACACAAGATTAGAAACATTAAGAATTGAGCGAGACTTCAAAGCGTGTTTTCAGCAAAAGTGGGCGTGACAAATGAAGCTCAGATTTCGAAGCACGAAAAAAAATCACGTGACCAATGATGAACAAGGCCTGCGTTTGTGCGGATGCCATTGTTGGATCCATCCATCCATCATCAACCGCTTATCCGGGGCGGGGGCAGCAGCTTTAGCAGGGAAGCCCAGTCTTCCCTCTCCCCAGCCACTTCAGCCAGCTCCTCCGACAGGATCCCAAGGCGTTCCCAGGCCAGCCGAGAGACGTAGTCCCTCCAGCGAGGCCTCCCGCCGATGGGACATGCCCGGAACACCTCTTCAGGGAGGCGTCCAGGAGGCATCCGAACCAGATGCCCGAGCCTCCTCAACTGGTTGCTCTCAACGCGGAGGAGTAGCAGCTCGACGCTGAGTCCCTTCCGGATGACCGGGCTTCTTACCCTATCTCTAAGGGAGAGCCCGAGATACCCTGCGGAGGAAACTCATTTCACTTGTATCTGGCATCGTGTTCTTTCGATCACGACCCACAGCTCGTGACCATAGGTGAGGGTAGGAACATAGATCGACCGGTAAATCGAGAGCTTTGCCTTTCGGTTCAGCTCCTTCTTTACCACAATGGACCGATACAGAGTCCGCATCGCTGCAGACGCTGCACCGATCCGTCTGTCGATCTCACGCTCCAACCTACCCTCACTGGTGAACAAAACACCAAGATACTTGAACTCCTCCACTTGGGGCAGGATCTCATCCCCGACCTGGAGAGGGCACTCCACCCTTTTCCGACTGAGGACCATGGTCTCGAATTTGGAGGGGCTGATTTTCATTCCAACCGCTCCTCACTCGGCCGCGGACCGCTCCAGTGAGAGTTGGAGATTACGGCTTGAAGAAGCCAGAAGCACCACATAATCTGCAAAAAGCAGAGATGCAATGTTGAGGCCACCAAACTGGATCGTCCAATGTATTATTTCCCCATAAAATGATGTCGTTGTGCTAGAGTTGCTGATGCCATATTTTCATTATACATACCGACTGCTAAAATAGCAATTATTGCTGCTCATGTTCATTGTCTTGTCAGTTTCCTTTCTTTCACACTGTGTATATGCTGTATATGTGTATATTTTTTTTAATGTATCACACTCCATCAATCACATTTGAAGCAATAATATTCAGCAGTTCAATGAGTCCTCGAGTGGTGAACCGATTGCTAAAGCAGTGGGCTAGAAAGTCTCAGAGATTCATGAGGCTTCACCTGCATATAAAAAGTACTTAAGACGAAAAGCAGATAATACGAAGCAAGGACTACTTAACAAAAGTCAAGAACAGGAAATACAAAGGGCAACAGGAGAAAGCAATGTTATATAATAACACGGTGTTGTCCTGCTTGATTGTTATGGCCAACAGGTGTGCCACAAAGCGGCTCCACCCACCAGCAATCAACTGGAGACAGAGCAGACCGGGAGAGAACAGGAAAATGACAATCTGCTCATTTAGGCCCCGTCCACACGAAAGCCAGTTTCAATGTATCCTCACAAGTTTCTTACTGTTCAGGCCGTTGGTCCACACGATGGCACGGTTTCGGAGCTTGAAACCGATCACTTTCGAAACCGGGTTTCAGAGTGGAAAGATTTCAAAACTCGCCCTGTACACGTCCGACTAGAAACCATATGTAGGATACTACTGCATTGATGACGTAATGGTCGCAGCTCGATGACGACACATTGTCGCAGATTGATGACGTATGCACCAATACTGCGCACAAACCGTCAGTCTGTCAACAACAATGGCGGATAGCCGTGTCGTAGTCATTTTGCGCAGACTCCTTAGCTTGCTTATGGTTTTGCAACAAAATATTTTGCTTTTTTACTCCGACGTTGAACAAATGGTGTACTTGAATCACCTGCCAGTGTCACTTCTCCTGTGTTTGTCTTTTTCTTGTTGTTTTGATACATGCAAAGCCAGTTTGTTCTGTAGATTGCAATAATTTTTTTAAGTGTCCGTCTTCTTTGCTGATTTTTTTCCTACGCTTTCCGTTAACTCCCTGTGGCTGAGCTACAGTGCCACTCCAGACTTGGCATATATGTTACAGCCGTTAAACGTCCTCAGCGTCTTCTTTTGGACACACGCAAGTCTTGAAATGCTTCTGTGTGTACGAGATTTGTTTGAGGAACAAAGCCGTCTTTGCTTCCGTCTGGACGGGACCTTAGACCAGCCAGCTGGCACATGCAATTGACAAGGAAAAGGTTTTAATAACTGAATATTTAATTTTGCATGTTTTTTTTCCCATCCTTCTCTCTTTTTTATTTTTTTATTTGCATGTTTTTTTTTTAATTTTCTATCCTTCTCTCTTTTTTTATTTTTCTAAATTGTCATATGTTCTAAAAATACTATTTAGTGTACCTGCCTTTTATTTATAATGCATTGCTGCAGAATTTGTCACAAAATTTACAAAAAATATAATAACTAAATAAATATAATTAATACATTGGTGACATAAAAAAAAAATCCTTTCTTGAGAAGCTCAGGAATATTCTTGAGCGTTTTTACATTCTTGAACAAAAAACTGCTGGCAAATGACATGGAGTATTATAGGTCTCAGGGTATTTTATTGCCGCTTTAAGGGCAATTTTGTAAGCCGTAAACACTAGGAACTCGGTAGCTCCATAAAAACTGCCATGTGGGACTTGTTGCTGATCCGAAAGACTCAAGTCAATACAGTAAAGACAAATTTTGTGTTGCTCTTTTAGCAACAGTCTCTTCTGAGTGATATTTTCAAATTGATCTGCTTTATAATTAAAATGTAACTGATATTCAATTTTAGTGCACATCTCATCTCTCTTGTGGATTTATAATATGATTGAGATTGATTTTGAGGATAAAATAGTTTGATCATATACTGGCCTTTAATTGGGAGAGTTGCATTCTACACCAGTCCCCAATTGCCTCCATGGGCGATTGTGGAAAACCCCAGACAATGTTTTACACTACAGCGCTATACATGACCAGTATCTTAATCTATCAAATTCAATCATAATCCCACTGAATTGAACCAAATCAAATATTCCTCTGTTCTTGAATCGTGTTGTACTACATTAAATTCTGTAAATTTTAGTCTGAACAGAGTCTATTTGGTCCCACTCTAAACAGAGTAAAATTTACATTTGGAAGAGGGTAAAAAAAAAAAAAAAGAGTATTTTTAGTGTGTACAAGAGAATTTGGCTATCCCATGAAATACCTATTAAAGATTTTTTTTACTCAGAAATTGTAAGTACATCTTGCAAGGAGAGATTTTGACAAAATTTTACTAGTTTATAAAAAATAAAAACATTAAACAAGGGTTGGGGAACGAACTTACATCCTTCAGCTTGGGAGACTGCCACTCTACCACCTGAGTTAAGGGTAACTCCTAACAGTGTGTTAGTACATCGCTTGTGTCACCTGGAATCTTCTACATATAACTGACCTGAGCTATGCCACTCTTACTGTTTGCTAGTATCTAAAAAGAGATCAAAAACATCGTCTCGGATGTATGAAGATTCCTGGTGACACGAGCAATATGCTAACACACTGTAGGAGTGGGATAACTCAGGTTGTAGAGTGGCAGTCTTCCAAGCTGAAGGTTGTGAGTTCATTCCTCAACCCTTGTTTAACTTTTATTTTTTATAAACTAGTCAAAATCTCTCCTTGCTAAATGTACTTAGAATTTCTGAGTGAAAAATCTTTAACAGGTTTTTCATGGGATGGGCAAATTCTCTCACACACACTAAAAATACTTTAAATAAAATTTACTATTGAATATTTTACTCTTCCAAGTGTAAATTTTACTCTCTCGACCAAGTCGACTCTCTTTACAGTAAAATTTATTTGACAGACATTGAGACATCGATTAGTCTTTTATTGGAGAGATGCACACTTCTAGTGTTTGTATGTACCCCATCTCTCAGCAAAAGTCAGTTTGGGCTGAGTCTAGCTTCTACGAGACCCTGCACATGAAAGGCAGGAGAAAACAAATGAATGAATTAATGAATGTAATTTTTTCATGGCACCAAGATTAAGCAAATTGGGGTCTTGTGGGGGATAGAACAGCACAGTTAAGCTTTTACTTTGTAAGTGACTGGACTAATTCAAGATAATGTTGGTGGATGTCTTGCCTTTGGATTTATGTTTATTAGGATTTTTAGCCAGATGTTTGTGCAAAGGCATGTCGATGTAGTATATGATTTACCAGCATTAGCTGTGTACTTCTCTAGTTTCACATAAAGTTGTTCAGGTGCCAGTTTTTTTTTTTTTTTTGCTTTAATGTTTTAGTGTTTATCTCCTGCTTTCTTTCACTCTCACTAGATTTTTTTTACCAGCAAAAAGTTGTTTTTAAACGTGTCTACACAAGTAGCACCCTGGTAAAATGACAAATTGATGTTTGTTTAAGACCTGTTATGCCACAGACAAGTTTAGTTAGAGTTCAGCTTCCACTAACTTGGCTTGTCAAACACTGTTCATCTTTGACCATTCCCGTTCCTTCATCTTATTATAAAATACTTGACTGCCAAGTGAATTATTACATCAGTAAACACTGTCAGTGCTTCAAGGAGACCCCACACAGCAATTTATTTTCAAATGAGCTGCAAAATGACATCACTGTGTCAATCAGCACGATCCTGTCACTCCTCATCATGATTCTGCACAAATGTCAACGAGTGTGTGACTCTTAGAGAATCGGTCACTGTGTTTAAACGAAGAACATCTTCACTGACCCGGAAAACTTTCATGTCTCAATTTGTATCAACGGAAGCAAACTTCAGAGAAATGTCACAACGGCTTAACCAGCTGCAGTAATGCAGCCACAGTAGAGGGATGCCTGCAGCCACGTCAGTAGGTTTCCTGCATGTAACGTCCGGTCATGATGTTAATTTGCTGCCTAGAGCGGCGACATCAAATGGCATCAGCAACAGGAGGTGACACTACAGTTGCAGGATGACGCAGCGCTGACATCACGGCCTGTTTTTTTTTTTCCCACTGATGGTGATTCAACTTGGATTGCAGTCAAAGTCCTTTTTGCGTTGTGTTCTTTGTTGTCCCTTCTTCATACTACACTTAGATTAGAAGCATGTAGCTGAATGTATACTTGTGTGTATATATATATATATATATATATATATATATATATATATATATATATATATAAAAAAATAAACGTTATAAAAGGCATCAATCTGCTGTTGGTGTTAGTTGAATTACACTCTACTGGCAATTTGACCATGGTCACTGCCGCTCAATAATAGTTAGCTAAATATTACTTTTCTGTTTACAAACTAGGTCATTTATCCATTGCTTGTTCCAAAACATGCTGAAGAGCCCATTATTTACTTACACACTGAACCGCTAGCTTGCACACAAACTCTCAAATAGCGGTGTGTGATACTGCAAATTTTGGTATCAATCCGATACTAAGTAAATACAGGGCCAGTATCGACAATACCGATATATACTTTTCAAAAATTAAGGTGTATATATATTTTATTAAGGTAGATGTATCATCAAATTGCTTAATCACAATCAATTTTCAACCTTTAAGTGTTTTTGTGTCGTTTTCTTTTTAAACAATGGATACATTTTGGACGTTTATTCATGAATAGAGAATACTTTATCAATGTTTTTTTGTTAGTTTTTTTACCCCAGAAACTTTACAACCAAATATATATATATATATATATATATATATATATATATATATATATATATATATATATATATATATATATATATATATATATATATATATAAAAAATATACTGTTCAGAAACTACAAATACAAAAATAAATAAATAAAATAAATTCTGCCTTCATTGGGCTTCTTTTGTGGATTTTTTTCTACCCACCAATACTGCAGCAGTGCATAAAAGAGTCAAACTGAAACTTAACTACTACATCGATAGTATAGTGCCAGTATCGCTCAGATATCGATAATGACTTGGTATCGATGATGTCAATATTTGGATCGATCCGCCCACCACTACTCTCAAATAGCGATAGTGTCAATAGTGTTTCTCTCTCTCTGTTTGACTCTCATTTATTCAACATTCATCATTATAAACAGGAATGTCACCAGACATTAATTTACAAAGGTGGACCATCGTCAATGCTGACAGACTGTCAGTCCGTCACTGAGGGACACCCTTTTTGTTGACCAATGACTAATTTGTCAACAACAGTACGTAAATTAAAGGAGTATTAAAGGAAATTTATACTAAAACAATTATGATATATCTTATCACTATTTCAATCTTCTTTATGTACTATAGGCCCGTAACCATAGAAAATTATTATCAAACTCCCGGTGTTGATTAGTTCTGAACAGAAAGATATGCCAGCACTCCCCGTCGAGGAAAGGTTGCCGGTCTGGGGAAGAAAAAAAAATAAAAAAAAAATAATAAAATAAATTAACCCAAAAATAAAAATCGGTTCTACCGTGTTCCTGGCAGAAATAAAGGTTGAGGACCGTTCCTGTAGGCTAAAGTACCCTATTCACACCATGATGGTCGGATAGTATGGTGCAAATTGTCCTTCTTTTGAGTTTATGTGGTGATGAATAAAGACCACAAAACATGGAGAGAAACCTAAAATGAAAAGCAGTGGAAATGCCTGAAAAGCATGTAAATTAACTAGTCAAGGAGGAATGCAGATACTTATTACTACTGTGTTTATTTAGGAAATTAGAGAATTAGTAATTAATACATATAAACGGAATTTTGCTGCAAAGATAAAACAACAATTTTCTGGCTACTTTTCAATGCTGCAGAAAGCCGCAAGTATTTTTTATTTATTTATTGCGGGAAAGGTTAAAATCACACACACAATAGATGATAGATAGATACTAGGTGAATTTGTGAATAGTGAAGTGCAAGATACTGTAATGCATTTACCAGCAAAAAAATTGCATTACTGTATTGCAGCCAGCTAATGTTGCGGTTCACATGAGGAAATAATGACAGAGGACCCAAAAGCGAAATGGACAGGCGTCTGGAGGAGGTTTGAGGTGTGATTATTTGAGGTGTTGTGCAGGATGATCAAGGCAAGTGGTTGGCAGTGAATGGATGGCCAACTTGCCGAGAAGCAGATGGAGCGTTAGTGATGGGTCCAGCAACACCGGTGCATAGATGTGTCAAGTTCGTAGAGGAACCTCCGTGTCGGTGCGTGTAGCGTTTTGTGAAAACCACGTGACCGACACAGCCGCTGTGTCACTCATCGCTACCTGTTACCGGGTGTCGAGCTTTACAAGGAAGTGTTAGCGGGTTGCGTCTCTAATGTTTCGCACATCTTTTGAGGCTCAATAGTTCCCTTCAAGTCAGTGTGATAGGGATTCACTTTCCATACATTATATAAAGTGATTCTACATGTGAAATATTGTCGCCTTTTAGCTAGGTTAGAGCGGCGACAAATATGCGTTAGGTTGCTTATGCTTTTTCGGGGTTGGGTTTGAATCCCGACTACAACGCTTTAATCTCCATGTATTTTTATTTTTTAATTTACACCCAATCTTAAAAAAATATATACAAATATGGCAGTAAACAAATAAAATAAATACAACACTTGTGAAGGTGAGGAAGAAACTCATTACGGGCTCGACTTGTTGGAAAAATGAACTTACATTATTAAATTCTTACTTTATTAACTAAATTGTTTACACAATAGGTTTCATTAATGTAGTTAGTTGTTAGGTTTTTCATTTTTGAAACCAAACTTCCAAACATTGGATTATACAATTCTGAATTATGAGTCCTCATGTTTTTTTACTGTATCTACCCATCCAAACATTTTGAATTTAAATGAAGAAATGAATACAATACGACATGCACAATTTTATGTGATAAGCCCTATTAGTCTTCTAGCAATTTTTTTTTTTTTTTTTTTTACAAATTTATGCATAAGAAACCCTCCTTCATTGAGTTTTTTATATCCATAAAACATTATTTTTCATCATTATCTACTTGTATGTATCCAAAAGCTGTGAAAACAATTGCTGTAAATGTTATCATTTATTTATGTGACTTTGTTTGCACTCTTATTTTTTTGATGATTTTATTTTGTTTAGCTTCTGTATGATTTTAACCTCCCTGGCGTGTTCTGTGTTTGATTTGTTTGTATTCAATTTTCTCACATATTTTGTGTATTTGTTATTCGAATAAAGTTTATAAGAAGAAGGGAAAAACGGTTACCTGTAGTAATATTTAAGGTCCGGCAGATGTCAGTATTCAGTGACACACTATCAACACAGTGTGTCATTGTGTCAAACCACTTCATGATGTCTCATCGACCCATCACTATGAAGCGTCGAGGAATGGAGCCAAAGGTGGAGGGAGAAAAGCAGACCATCTTGAGGAAGTGTCGAGCAAGGCTGGGCAGGGAGGTACTGATGAGGCAAGACAAAAGGTTGGTGGCAAAAAGGTCACAGAAGGGAAAACTACTACAAAACCGGCCTAAATACCACTTCAATAGTCTGAATCATCTGGCACCCGCTTGCAGATCAGCAGGGGTCTTATAGTCAGGCGTTGATTGCTAAACAGCTGCAGGTGCACTCCCGGAACCACCCTGCCCAACCTGAAAAGGTAATGTCTCCCACAAACAAGGCCACAGAAAATATGGTTACAAAAATAAAAGCAGAGATGAAGGGCCAGAGCGCAACATCCACACCAATAGTGCAAACTTCAATTATTGGCACCAATTGTCATTAGTTAGTAATTAAGTATTGCAAATTGTGGCCCCCTAGAGTTCACAGACCCAACTGTGGCTAATAAATTGCTCCCTTTTTTCCGTCCGTCTTCTTCCGCTTATCCGGGGTCGGGTCGCGGGGGCAGCAGCTTTAGCAGGGAAGCCCAGACTTCCCTCTCCCCAGCCACTTCAGCCAGCTCCTCCGACGGGACCCCAAGGCGTTCCCAGGACAGCCGAGAGACATAGTCTCTCCAGCGTGTCCTGGGTCATCCCCGGGGCCTCCTGCCGGTAGGACATGCCCGGAACACCTCCCCAGGGAGGCGTCCAGGAGGCATCCGAACCAGATGCCCGAGCCACCTTAACTGGTTCCTCTCAACGTGGAGGAGTAGCGGCTCGACGCTGAGTCCCTCCCGGATGGCCGAGCTTCTCACCCTATCTCTAAGGTAGAGCCCGGCTACCCTCCGGAGGAAACTCATTTCGGTCACTTGTATCCGGGATCTTGTTCTTTCGGTCACGACCCACAGCTCGTGACCATAGGTGAGGGCAGGAACGTAGATCAACCGGTAAATCGAGAGCTTTGCCTTTCGGCTCATTTCCTTCTTCACTACAACGGACCGATACAGCGTCCGCATCACTGCAGATGCTGCACCGATCCGCCTGTCGATCTCCTGCTCTAACCTACCTTCACTCGTGAACAAGACCCCAAGATACTTGAACTCCTCCACTTGGGGCAGGATCTCATCCCCGACCCGGAGAGGGAACTCCACCCTTTTCCGACTGAGGACCATGGTCTCGGATTTGGAGGTGCTGATCCTCATCCCAACCGCTTCACACTCGACTGCGAACCGCTCCAGTGAGAGCTGGAGATCACGGCTTGAAGAAGCCAACAGCATCACATCATCTGCAAAAAGCAGAGATGCAATGCTGAGGCCACCAAACCGGACCCCCTCAACGCCTCGGCTACGCCTAGAAATTCTGTCCATAAAAGTTATGAACAGAATCGGTGACAAAGGGCAACCTTGGCGGAGTACAACCCTCACAGGAAACAAATTCGACTTACTGCCGGCAATGCGGACCAAACTCTGACATCGGTCATACAGGGACCGAATAGCCCGTATCAGGGGGCTCGGTACCCCATACTCCCGAAGCACCCCCCACAGGACTCCCCGAGGGACACGGTCAAACGCCTTCTCTAAGTCCACAAAGCACATGTGGACTGGTTGGGGGAACTCCCACAAACCCTCGAGGACCCTGCTGAGGGTGTAGAGCTGGTCCACTGTTCCACGGCCGGGACGAAAACCACACTGCTCCTCCTGAATCCGAGTTTCGACCTCCCGACGGACCCTCCTCTCCAGCACCCCTGAATAGACCTTACCTGGGATGCTGAGGAGTGTGATCCCTCTGAAGTTGGAACACACCCTCCGGTCCCCCTTCTTAACTCTTTGACTGCCAGACGTGTTCAAAAACGGGTTGTCGCCAGTGCCAGCCGATTTAAGCATTTTGAGTGATCTTTCAAGGTCCACAGAAAATGTTGTGTTTGGACTATGGGAACACACATACTACCAAATGAAAGATTGGACTCTCAGCTTTCATCAGAAAAAAAAAGTTTGTTTCTACCTTATTCCGTTCTTCAGTAATCAACAATAGAAAATGGTTACTTTCACCGAAATTCTCTCTTTTGAAACAAAAAACGGAGAAAAAGAGCTTTTTGTGAAACGATGTTATTTCATGCACTCTAGTGAATTGTACACTTCTTTTTGTCCATGAATGATGCCACAAACACCTAAATAGTGCTTTACTTCTGTAAAACGCTTTCACCAACAATGAAAAAGTGTTTTTTGATTGCAAAATACGTTTATTTCCATTCAACAGTGTAACAATTTGACAAAACACTTTCGCAAACTATTTACAAATGTGTGCAACTGTGGTACTACTTACAATTATGTGGATGTTTCAAATACAGTTTTTCCTTTTGTAACGCTCTCCTGCGTGCAAGGAGACGCCAGGACTCGCACAACAGTTTACTTTCACTTTCACATTGGTCCGTTTTGCGTGCAAACGTTACACTTTCTTGACGGCCTTTTTTTCCGGGGAATAAAAAGCAAGTAGCAGAGTGTACACACTTCCTCCGATGAATATGCATTGGACTCGGGGCACTCTCCGTCGTCCGATCGAACGTCCGCCTGTGCGTGCTCGGTTGCGCTCCGCGTTACGACACCGTCATAGCCGCCGCGTCAGCGGTTCCAATTTCGCCGTCAAGCTCGGATTCACCTTCATCATCATCGAGGATGATCACCGTCGTCATCACTGTACTATTTTAGCGTTGGTCGATGCCTTTCGTCTTGTAAGTGTAGAGCTGCTTGCAAACGCTCGCCATTGCCCGTTCCCTCCTCCATCTAGCTCCATCTAACGTCTTCTACTGCCGCGTCAATGCTTTCCAACCACGGAGTCACCATCATCTTCATCATCGATGATGATGATCGTCATCAACAATGTGCTTTTTTAGCGATGCTTTTGGTCTTTGAAAAAAACGGCTCTGGCGTTAGCTCCTCGCGACCGGCCGCCATTTTTCCTTTGTTTTTCATTCTGATCTCCTGCTCAACGCTCTAGCTCCGCCTCTACTGACGTCCACCCGATCTTGTCAAAAGAGAGTCATCGCTGCCCTCTAGGGGCCAAAAATAGTCATTAGGCTCAAAAAACCTGATTAAAACTTTCAGGAGAGCTCCGCAAGCCTTCCCAGCACCCGTTTCAAAAAAAAAAAAAAAAAAATGGGAGGACATCTTTTAACGTCTTTGGCGCTCCTCCGTAGGTTTTTGCAGAACGTCATTTAACGTCTTTGGCAGTAAAAGAGTTAAAAAGCGGAACCACCACCCCGGTCTGCCAATCCAGAGGCACTGCTCCCTTTTTTTGGTACAAAATTATCCTCAGCTGTGGTAGACATATGCTGCTCTGCTCTCAGGTTTGGCTTGACTGTTTGTTTTGCACTTGCACTCTATCACTCTTGATGTGTTCCCACTGATTTATTGGCTCTTCATTTCCCCACTTGAAGATTTACTTCTCTCTCTCCTTTTTTTTTTTTTTTTTAGACCTGTCAAACGATTACATTTTTAAATCAGATTACTGGTAATCACATTTTAGAATCACTTAATTAAAAAGGCTTTTTTATCCAAAAGAGTACCTATTTTGTGTTAATTATTTCTTCTGCATTTATTGTTATGAGCATGTCTTCCATATTTTTTTATCCACTTCATATGCTCACCCTCTTCTTTTACTAATAATTACTTGTATAATTTTAGATGAAAATAATGACTCCAATATTTTGACTAGAACAAATATTTTAAGTGTCATACGCAAACATTTATTAAATGCTTTACTTGCATGTAGTTATGTTTATTGCTCAGACTCAACCCGTGCTATCTTAAACGTAACCATCCGCTGTTAAAATGAAGGATATTTATATAGTCAAAATTAATAGTGTGATTAATCTGTGTTAATACATGATTAACTCTTTTCCTGTCAAGGATAATTAACGTTAACGGAACTCTGAACGAGTCCCGCCAATAACGTTAATTGACGTCAACTATGTATATATATATATATTTTTTTTTTTTTTCAATGGGCAGTGAAACATCTTGTGCAGCTCTGGATACATGTATGAGTTGAAAAAAAAAGAAAACACCTACTAACTATGGCCAGTAGATGGCAGCATTTTATCTCTTTTCAATGGGCTCCCCGTGGATCAAATTACATGAAAACACGGCGAATCTTAGGAAAGAGAACATTTACAAGGATCTCGTGAATGGTCAAAGAGTTTGTCACATTAAATCTAATTCACAGAGCGTCACTAAACAAAAACTGGTGTGCAGAAAATTTATATTTTAACAAAAAGCTTGTTTTCTCCTTTTTTTTTTTCATAATAGTTTGGTGTCACTCAAATTACCTGTTTTTAAATGGTGATTACTAAAGAAGGGAATATGGTAGAATCACACTTTTTTTTAATGAGAGAATGGAATCTAATCATTCATATGGTACCATTTTTACATAGTCATAGCACACAATATTCTGTTTGCCTTGAAAGATGATTCTTCAAATGTATTAATCAATTTAAGAATCATTTACATCTGCATAATTTCATGTTTCCCACCCCTGATTATGCTGCTAATGTGATACGCTCAAACTTTAACAAATTATTACCATCCATCAGATACATTACTTTTGCTTGCTACTTAAACCTTTTAAAGAACTTCACAACCAATCTTATAGATGAACAAAACTCAACATTTAATATATGTTGTTTTTTCCGTGCAAGACTGGAATTTTTTTTTTTTAGGTTTAATGAGTACGGCAAGCTCTTGGGGATGTATTTGAGCCTCGAGGCTGTTAGTCTGCTTCCTTTGATCTGGATATAGTTGCTGTGTATTTTAAAGGTTGTTTCCTGGCAGCCAACAGCATCTCCCTCCTCTTCATTTAGTAGGCCTTGGATGAAATATTGTTGTTGGTTTGGTTTTAATAGGAGCTCAGATGGTGGACTCATAGGTAACTTTCATATGACCTTTACTTGTAATGTGTTTTTACAAGTAAAATTATGATGGGGTAACATAGATTAGGTGGTACAGTCATCGCTTCACAACTTGAAGTTTGCGTGCTTTCAGTACCCTCGTGGCCATGTTGACGTATCCTTAAGCATGATACCGATCACTAGGGATGGGTGAGTACCAATACCTGGTATCGGGCCGATGCTAGACCATATGTCAAGGTAACGGCCTTCACAACAGTGGCAGATACCATTATCGGCTGCCCTCTTGTGGCCATTTTACAATCAGGTAAAAAATGTGTAATTTATGTAGAACCAAAGAAAATTTAAATGGTTCCATGTTTTTGGAGTGCAGTTGTTGGAATTTTGAGTGTTTTAAGTCAGGCCACTCCCATTATTCTACACAAATAAGACAAAAGAATAGCCTTCAAAATGTCTTGGTTAAATGAAAAATTAACGAGTACTATATACCTCAAGTTCTGATTGATTAAAATATTGATTAATAAGTGTATCTCAAGGCCACAGTTGCATCTTGAAGGCACAGATGCTTCCTTCGCATGCAGCTTTTCTCATGATAAATTAGATAGCCTAACAAGATTTTACAGACTTGTTTACTGTCTGAGGCATCAGTCCCGGCAGCTCATTGGCTGCTCTCCAGGTTCTGTTTTACCCAGAAGCTCTTTTCACGCTTCTGTTTGAGAAACACTCACAGTAGGTGACAGAGACAGCGCCAGAGCCCATTGTTGTTTTTTGAAATAACTGTCAATCATTTATCAACCCCAGTAGTGATGTTTGCAAAAACTCACAGTATCCAACACAGTGACATAAGGGACCACCATGGGGTCCTAGTTTTCTGCATTATATGTTTTTGTACAAAAAGGAATTTAATAAACAACAAAAGCATTGTTTATTTTTAGCATAATGGCCATCATCAAATACGCTGGCAGGTAGCCACAGTCAAAATAGGATTCTCCTCTTTTGACTGTGTCAATGCCAAGCGGTACTTTTCACAGGATAGCCACTTGAGACTTCCTGGCAATTCCATGCAGTAAATAGTCGCAGTCCTGAAACAATTTTGGGTCCACAAAAGCATTAGCTTCTCCCTCTTATTCAGTGTATTAACTGCTCGGAGGCTGAAAAATGCAATAACTGTGGTTGAATAAAAGAATACTAAAAAAGAAAAAAGAAAAAAAACATCAGATGGATGAAACATCAAATGTCAAGTCATCCATCCATCCATTTTCCTAACCGCTTGCCCTCACAAGAGTCGTGGGGGGCGCTGGAGCCTACCCCAGCTGGCTTCGGGCAGTAGGTAGGGTACACCCTGAACTGGTTGTCAGCCAATCGCAGGGCACACAGAGACGAACAACCACCCACAATCACACCTATGGACAATTTGGAGTGATTAATTAACCTGCCATGCATGTCTTTGGAATGTGGGAGGAAACCGGAGTACCCGGAAAAAACCCACGCAAGCACGGGGAGAACATGCAAACTCCACCCAGGAAGGACGAAGCCCGGACTCGATCTCACGTCCTCTGCACTGGGAGGCGGACGTGCTAACCAGTCAGTCACCGTGCCGCCCGTGTCAAGTCATTATGACATTAAATGGAACTGGAATGTAATTAATGGAGTCTGATTATATATTTATAGTTAAAACTGGGAAAAAATCCAGCTATTGACATGAATGTCAATTTGTTATATTGCTTTTTTTTAAGATTACGGGGGTGGAGTGGTGTGTTTCGAGTACTACACTCTAAAACTTTGCTGTAAAACTGGATACCTTCCCTGTAAAATCTGTCATAATAATATACTGTATTTTATTGTACATTAATACGTAGTAGTAGTGGTTGTAGTAGTAGTTTATATTTTGTTAACTCGTCAACCACCAAACTATTGACTCCGTGTTCAAATTTTAGCTCACTTTGTTAAAAGATGTAAAAATACTATTTTCTTCATTTTGTACCAGGGCAAGTCTAGTTGGACGTATTTGTGAATGAGATGGACGTGCTATACATACCTCGCTGGGCCCAGCACTTCTGGTAATTTGGTGAAAAGCAATAGACTAGATTTTAAAATTGGTAAAACAAGGTCTAACTTGTGGCGCAGGTGATTTGACGCAATTTTTGGTGGATTTGATTGAGGTGCAGGCAACAGATTCTGCCCTTCTGGCCAATTTGTGGAGTGGATGACACTGTATATTATTTATTAGTCAAATATGGGTGGGCTGTTCCACACACGGCCGTGGGTGCAAGGCGATCTCCAATTGCCCATGTTACATGCGCGGACGACTACAATGTCCACAAGGATAGATCTTGCACTTTACCCATAACTTTACTTGTGCAAATATCATGCATGGTCCCCAGCAATTCAATTTCTGCAATGTCAAAGAGTGTGCGCTTCAACTGCCCTTATTTGAATGGAAATGAGGAAAGCTGTTTCGATTGGCTGGGAGTCGGCTGTGTTCCATCCCAAAACAGCGCACAAGGAAGCAAAAGGGCCTATTCTATCTGTGCTAGTCAAGCAAAATACTAAAGGAAAGAAAACTTTCGCTTTATAGGAACACGACATTTTGGTTTGGGACAACAGTTGTATGTGCCCAGCCATTGTGATTGTACAACTTTATAGGTTTAAACAACAAATACGTGTCACACCTCAGTGGGCGTGTAAAGAAAATTGATGAATTCTGATGAGTAATAGTTTTCTTTTAATCTTCTGTATAAAGAGCCATAAAAGTAGATGTGTTGGGATTAAATCAGAAGGACAAGACAAAAGCTGCAATTTGTGTGCATGTGTGTGTGTTAAAAAAATGCTTGCCCTCATCTCCATGACAATCAACACCCATGATCCCATCTGTCTGACACACACACACGCGCGCACATGCTGACTTCATACAGTGTTGTTAGTCACACACAGTCAGGGGGTCATGACAGATGTTGTGGGACAGAAGAAGAAGCAGAGTAGGAGGTCACCATGGGTTTAGCAGATGGGCTTCTTGCCACAAAGAGTACCACTGCACTGTTTATTCTAGCAACAACAAAAAATGCAAGAGCACAAGCTTTATTTTTGTTTTACTGATTAAAATGTTTAAAAAATAATTATTTATTATACATTATTATTTTGGACTAAGCCTGAATAATGGAAGCTTCCCTAGTAGTGATTATATTTGTGTATCTATAATTGAAAAGTGCAGGCGATACATTGATGTTGCCAGTACTCCCGTAGCACCCTGTGCTATTGGGAAAGTGCTTTGTAGGCCGATGGGTTCAAGTATTTAGTGCTAGAATGGCTTGCGCTTTGGTATATTTACTTACGCAAAACCGCTGGTTTCACATGACAAGTTGACAACATGAACTGGTAGTCATAGATAGCTGAGCTGTTGAAAAGATTCTTCTGGTTTTGAATCCACCTAGTTTGGAAAACCTTTCAAGAGTTAAAACAGACATGCGCTGCCATAAAAATAAACTTTTTTGCAAATTTACAAAAAACTGCAATCAGTTAAGTTTTCCATGAAGAACGGAGGATAGATAAATAAAAAAAACTGCAAATATGTGAATTTGCAAATGCCAAACTGTGAATATGCGGTGCCCACTGTATACCAAAAGTGCTTATACATGTGAATACAATTTGTTGACATTCGTGCATCCAAGGCACCTTTAATACCCTTTGACCATCAATCATTAAATGATAATTAAACTATATTAAATCTCTGATCATGTAGTGCAGTGACTTCTGTCAGGTCACGGTGATAGATGCTGGCACGGCCATGTTTTTGGAGAGAGTGAAGGGTTAGTAAAATTAAGTATGTGTATATATATATATTATGTACGAAGCTGTACATGTTTGACAGAATTAAGTTTGAGAATGCTTTCAATTCTGACTCAAGCTAAGGAGCTTTGCTCACCGTTGGAAAACAAAAGAGGAAACACAACTCTGATTTATACGGGTCTTTTCCAAGACTACAGCAATACACACAGCCATACACGCATGCACACACAGACAGAAGTGGGATGTAACTGGACAATAAACATCTGTTCAGTCTTTTAGAAGTGCTGCCACTCCTTCCTTAACCCTGCTACTGAATGTGTGTGCATGCAAGTGTGTGTGTGAGGGATTAACTGCTGACTTCACTTTGTTTGCCTGTACGCGTGTACGCGCATGAGTGTGTGTGTGTGTGTGTGTGTGTGTGTGTGTGTGTGTGTGCGTGTGTGTGTGTGTGTGTGTGTGGTGGGATTAGTGTCCAGTTTGTGTGTGTATATGTGTGTGCTAGTATTACAATAGGGGCAAGATGACAGCTTTCTAAAAATGCTCTTAAACCTCCGTAACATTTTAATCTCATGTAAATAATAATTTAATTAGGGAATTTTAATATGAATGAGTGTGCGCACGTGTGTGTAATCTTCTGCCCAGTGTGTGTGTGTGTGTGTGTGTGCGTGTGTGTGTGTGTGTGTGCAGAATAACTTTGTTACTCTGTGCATGAGATGCATTACGAGTCTGTGTGCGTATGTTTGTGTGTGTTTGTTTGTGTGTATTCAGGAATATAGGATGAAGGAGTGTGTGGTACTTTGGGGATTGGAAGGGGGGATACAAGATTTAAAAAGCTCTGCAGGATAGCAGACTCTCATCATACTGCACAGTCTGACCCTTGATCCCTCTGGAGATTCTCCAACCATCTGCACTTTACATATATTACACATTTGCCTTCATTATATCCTATACTGTTATATACCAGACTGTACTGTTGTTATTATTGCTGTATTTTGCATTTATGGATAATTTCCGTGTTTTATGGGGCAAAACTGTGTTTCTCCACAGACTAAACATTTTAAGATGTATGTTGGTTGAGGTTGGTGGCACTCTAGAGACAGCAGGGGTTTTTCGATCCTCACAAAGCCCAGCAGGACAGCAGGTTACTAGGCACAGTAAGTGTGCCAACCCCTGAAATCCTCTGGAGGTTCTCGTGACCATCTGCACTTGCAGTTTTGAAAGGCTGTATGTACACTAGTAACTATCAATTTGGCCAACATATAATTCATTTTACAGTCAAAAGTAGTCCTTTTACACAGTAAATTCTGTAGAGAACATTTGACTTTATTTAGAGTAAACTTGACTCTATTTAGAGTGGAACCAAATAGACTCAGTTTTAGCGTAATATTTACACTTGGAAGAGAATAAAATAAAGAATTTTAAAAATAAAATAAAAGTCACTCAAGGATTGAGGAACAAACTCACGACCTTCAGCTTGGGATACTGCCACACTACCACCTGAGCTATGCCCCTCCTACTGTTTGCTTATATCCAAGTGGAGACCAAACACATTGTTTTTGGTCTTGGAGTTACGAAGATTCCAGATGACATGAGCGATATACTAAGACAAAGCAAGAGCTGCGTGGCTCATAGAGTACAGTAGTTCGGCGGTCTCCCAAGCTGAAGGTCATGAGTTTGTTCCTCAACCCTTGAGATACTTTTTTTTTTTCAATTCGTTATTTTACGTTCTTCAAGTGTAAATATCACTCTAAAAATGAGTCTATTTGGTTCCACTCTAAATAGAGTCAAATTAACTGTACAGAACTTACTGTTTTTAAGGGAGACAAACAAATTATATGTCTAAATAAACAATTTCCTTTAACACAGATGAATTTCTTCTCAGGCGTGATATTTCACAAAGGGCATATTGCAACATTGTCTAGAGGTAGCACAGTGTATTAGTGGTTAGTACTTTGTGCCTCTGCCTCACAATTGAAAGGTTCTGCGTTTGAGTCTATGATTTGTCTTTGTGTTGTGTGATTTACTGATTTACTAGGACAGAGACATTTTAGTATTTCTCTAGATATACAGTTGCAAAAAAGCATGCAAACTCATGGGAATTATGTGGATCATCGCATAAATTTAGGATGAAATGTGATTTATCTTTATGTAAGCCACAACAAAAGTACAATAAGTCTGTGAAGACAAAACCACACAGACAATTATTTTTCATTTAATAACCTCAGCCAAATGTTTAGCGTAGTTTCAGATCAGATGTGCACAACAGTCAGTCTGAATTTTCGAAGGTTCATTTTGTTAAGTTCAGCAAAAACCGTTTCACCCCTACAATTTATCTGAATAAGTTTTGTGCTGGGTCAAGTCTAGTTTACTGTGTTTAGGAATTTGGCAGACCATGTTGCAGCTCGCTGGGTGTTTTAGGTCACACGCCCCCAGGTGCACCTGACAATTTGGTGACAGAAAGTAGTCTAGAATTTAGACCAGCTAAGTTGTGGCGGAGGTGGTGTAACACGATTTTGGTGATTTTGACTGAGATGCAGGCAGACAGATTCTGAGTTCATGTGTGGTGGATGTCATCATATTTCATTCACAACAATGTGCGCCAATCCCTATGAATCATGAATGTATTATTATAATATTTTCTATATTCATATCAAACATTCCCCGGGGCTGCGGCACAGCAATGAGGGGGAGAAAGGGTGGTGTCACAAACGGACATACGATTGGGGGTAGAACTCGGTCTCCTCGTGCCCACTCCAGAGCAGCCAACATTATCTTCTTGCAGTTCCTTTTAAATGTATTTTGCACACGCCACTGTCATGGATGGTCTCCAGTGAGTCCTTCTGCCATGTAAACAGTGCGCCTCTCGTGCGCTGAATTTAAAGAGAATGAGGGGAGCTGCTTTTATTGAATGGCAGTCAAGTCGTCTGGGTTTCCTTCCACAATGGCGCAGTGGCCCCTTTCGACCTTTGCCTGCCTAGGAAAACACCAGTAAGAAAAAACTGGGCACGAAAATAGGACCCTGTAAGTTTTTACCTGACCCGTACGGGTTTTTCTTCACCTCATTGAGCATTCTGTGCTGCAGTCTTGAATTGTATTATCCATTTCAAGGGAGAGTAGCAAGAGTGCTGAACTTTTTCCATTCATAGCAATTCTGTCTTACCTTGGACTGATGAACATCAAGGCTTTTAGAGATAACCCTTTTAGTACACTTTGCAGTTTAATGATTTTTTTATTTTTGCATGGGTCATGTTTCCCACTGGATAATCCTCCTGGAGAATAGCAAAGTCAAAAATGTTATGTATTTTCTCCAAGATAGGGGATTTTTACATCAACATTAACAAACTTGAATTCATTCCTTCGGAGTCCTAAATATGTATATATTTACTTCAGGTTCTAATAATATAGCTTTGAACACATAATAAAAGCAAACATATATATATATATATATATATATATATATATATATATATATATAATTCATAGGAAAAGGTGTAATCTCATAGTGCATTGCTTCTGAATATTTAAAAAGAAGAAGAAGAAGCTGACTCAGTGTTTTTGTGGTGCTGCATTCTGTCCCTTGCAGGCAGGAGGACTGTCTGAGTGGATCAGTGCAGCACAAACTGGTGTGCTTTATGAGGCAGCTGATGTGCATCTCCTGATGTGTGTTTTATGGCTCATGTTTGAAACCCAGCAAGGAGCTTCATGTCCTACGATGGCAAAACTAAATGCATCTGCTGTGTAACAGGAAAACCAACAGGGGGAACAAAGAATTTCATCTTTCTATTAAGAATGATACTGTTGTTTTTCTCTACATCTGCTGCAGCGTAGTTAGAGATTAGTGGACCATAATCATGTCACCTCATTTGATAAATAATGCTTTTTATTCTCTCTTTTTTCCTAATAGTTTTTTTTATTTGTTTTGAATTCGGCTACATTAGCTTTTGAGATAAAACATTTAATTTCTCTGTACAAACAAACTGTGAGTTCCACACACACTGATTAGTATTCAGGCTGAAGTGTGCTTGACTTACAAACAGGTTTATAAGAGCTGCAGTAACTGAAATGTAAATAATGCAAATGTTTTACTATTATTCCAGTAGAATGCTTACAGCTTCAAGTGGGAGCTGGTAAGACTCCACACTTTGACTTATCTGTTTATGTGCCGCAGTAGAGGGACTTGCTTTGGTTGTGATTGTGATCTCAGTTGGACTTGCTACATTGTTAGCAACAAGGTCCAAATTGTCTCTGCATTTAAATCCATGTTGGAAAGTTACCCATGCTGTGACCAATCCTGGGTGTTGACTTCCCTCTCTCAAAGTCAGTTTTAAGGGACTCCAGTCCACCTGTCACTTTAAACCAGAGGTGGGCATCGAGGGCCAGAGTCCTGCAGGTTTTGCATGTTGCCTTTCTCCAACACAGCTGATATATGATCAGCTCATCAGCAAGCTCTGCATAAGTCTGATAATGAGCCTGTTGATTGGAATCAGCTTGCGTTGGAAGTGAGAAACCTCCAAAACCTGCAGGACTACGGCCCTCGAGGACCGAGATTGCCCACCTGTGCCTTAAACTGAATACACAGTAGAAAATAAATGGATGAATTGATAGTGTTTATGAGCTGAAGTCCTCATCAAACAATCAAGCAATTAATTAACCAAAAGGAAAGGGAAGAGATACAAAAGAAAGAAAAAAAACTACAGTTTTTTGCTTGCTACCATCATTCATTCTTTTTTTTTTCAATTTAATCAACAATATCCATTAACAATGTGTGGCATATTCAGCAAGAAAAAAAACCGTTTCTACTCTGATAGTTACAACTTTTTGGATTGTGTAAATATCAGTAATAATAATTAAATTAATATGTGTACCTATTATATTCAACACAAATGTTTTCAACCCTTTGGCAGCAATGTTATTAAATATGTTTATAGAATACACACATGCAAATCAAGTAGATAAAATTCACAGCCACTGTATTAAAAAAAGACTCTCTCCTGAAGGACACTTGAGAAGCCACGGGGGAGTTTTAATATTTGTGCACAGGCTAATTGTCATTCTACTGTCATTGCTGATGCTAATTTATGACACGAAAGTCAGGACGTCTCTTGAGACAACACACATAGGTACGCAAAGAGACAGTAGAATTTAACATTTACATGTGACTAAAAGCAACAGACGAGAGGGAACGTCCAGGTAACCACACAAAATTCACTGGCACATGACAACTGACAGGAATGACAAGCAAAAGCAAACAAGCCAACAAAGACTGAAAGGAGGCAGGAACTAAACACAAGCAAACTAACTAGTCAACGAGGAACACCTGGATAAGACACACGTGGCTGAGGAAGCTAACTGGAAGACACAAGGGACCGGGTAGATAAGGACAGGTTGACACAAAAACTTAACAAGACATAACATGAAACAAAACTAACTCTGTATCACTCTGAAGCACAAGCATCTCTTTCAGGGCTCAGAAGCTCAATGTTGTATATATATATTGTTATAGCAGGAAAACATAATTTAGTTCATAGTTGTCAAACTCCGGTCCTCGAGGGCCGTAATCCTGCAGGTTTTGGAGGTTTCCCTCTTCCAACACAAGCTGATTCCAATCAGCAGGATCGTTATCAAGCTTGTGCAGAGCTTGCTGATGAGTTGATCATATACCAGCTGTGTTGGAGAACGGAAACATCCAAAACCTGCAGGACTGTGGCCCTCCAGGACTGGAGTTTGACACCTATGATTTAGATGTTTGAGCTGTCACAAAAGAAAAAAATAGTGTTAAAGTCAAAGTTGTGCTTGAAATGTTTGTTTTACAAAAAGCTCCTTTTGTAAGTTTTTAACTGTTGGTTGTTCAAACAAACAAAACAAACAAAAAACAAATTAAAGAACAAGTAGGTTTGAATGTTCATTAAATGCCGAGAAAGGATCAGTCCCATTTGTCTGCGTCTTCACTGATCACTGTAGGAGCAGCATTTCATTAAAATAGTTGCTTACAACTGAGACAGCCATGTTGCAATGCACATGTTCCTGGATGGATCTCAGCTGCTTAACAGTCACATGGCAGCAGTGATTTCTGGCTGCAGGTTTTGCTTCTTATTTGGCACGGTGAGCTGGCAGACGAAAGGAACCATAATAAAGCAGTTAAATGGAAGATTCCAGTCAACCATTATCAGCATTAACATTAAGCACAAGGACACACACGCACACACACACACAAATAACACACACACACACATACAAACAGGTCCACTCTCTTTTCAATACTTCAGTTGCAACAATGAATGAAGATTGATAATCTTCTGAGAGAGGTAGAGTGAAGTAGAGCAAAGCTTGTCAGTCTTCTTAATGTGTTTGCATGTGTGCGTGTTTGCGTGCGTGCATGTGTGTGTGTGTTTTATCACCCCAAACCACTGTTTGTCAACTCTACTCTGATTGGATCAAGCTATGGATACATAAATAAACAAACTCTTCATCTGTAATCACACCCATGCCTCTTGGCTGCTTCACTTAATTATGCATGTTTATGTAAATGTAGAGTGTTGATGAGATGGTAACAGATATCACAGATTGACTCTAATGGATTCAGTGAGACAGAGAATTAAAGGGCTCAGAGGTGACAGAACCTCAACCAACAGGCCCACCATGACACACAGTCATTCTATAGCCATGTGAGACTCCTGGGGATTTTTATTCAGTCTGGCAGACCTGTGATCGTGCTAAGGTCATTTAAACTGATGGATAACTTACATAGCAGATAGGTGGCTGCCTTGTCATAGAAGACAGAGTGGATCAAAAAGCCTTGTCCTTGACGAAGTCTTAGGGCTCCATTTTCATAAACATCACATCTGTGCCTTGGCGCAAATGCTGGCGGACCCTGATTTACATATTAGTGTAAGGCTTGCTGCATGTCCAATTTGGCAGACCGGTCTCCCCCAACTGGATAGTCTAGAGCAGCAGAAGGAGCGTCTTGGAGATGCGCCTGATGACTTACCCTTACGATATAAACCTTACGCCTGCTCAGACTATGTCTAAGTGTTGGTGCAGGGTAGACAGCTAGTCTAGTGCGACATATTTAATTCATAAATATGTGAGCAGCAGACGCCAAACCCTCAGATAGATTGAATTATATGTTTTTTAATTATCTCACAGGGTGGCACAGCTATGGTGAGTGGGGTGTGTGGGCATACAAACAATTGGTGGTAGGAAACAGGTTCCAAGTGCTCATATAAATATATATATATAAATATACATATATATATATATATATATATATATATATATATATATATATATATATATATATATATATATATACATATATATATATATATATATATATATATATATATATATATATATATATATATATATATATATGTTTTTATTTCCCCTTTTATTTTATTTGTATTTTTATTTTATTTTAATCCCATGCTATTCAAGCATCTAGAATGACTGGATTTGTCAATAATATTTTATATGCAACACATTTTGCTCTGTTTGAGTTGCTGCTCTCTTTAATTTAAATGTGGAAAACTGGTTCCCTCTGATTGGTAACTGGTATAGCAATGTCTTGCAGCGGCCATGTCGGGTCATACTATCATGGTGCAAAATTAACCAAGCATTAGCGACTCAAACTTACACACTGAGACACAGTAGCCAATGTGACGCACTTGGACAGATTTTATCTGGCACGCCCCTCCATCGACAATCTCCACAAGCTCACAAAAGATGTCGATTACAATATTTTTTTAATGTTTTTATTCACTCCCTTCCCTGTGCTCTGGACAGCTTTTGTCATTTTGACATTTTTTTTTAAGTTTTCTGGGGTTAAATCAATAAATTTGCACCATCCCCACAGAGAACGAGCAGTATACCAATCAGCCAGAAGAGGGAGTATATGTTATTATTTTTTGATGTAGTATTAGTTAGACATTGCTTTAAAATTCTAATTAGATGTTCTGTCTTCAGGGTTAGTTCAATTTTTTTGTGGATATGTGCAGCTTCCTCACTTGAAAGAGAGTGATTCATTCACAAAAGATTTTATCTGGATTTTACTCCGTCAAGCAAAAATCAAGCAACTTTATCCTTTTTCATTTTTTTTATTTGTATTCAGTAGTTTGAAAGTTCACAAGAAGTTTCATTCCAAAACAGGATTTAGGATTTAGAAAAATATGTACTAAAATTAACACGAGAAATTATTGTAAATCAGTGGTAACAGAAACTATACAGCCATTTTAAATGCCTAATAAGCTGCAGCCTTAGACTTACTCATCTTTCACTTTTCTCTACAATTGAATCTGTCACTATTGTTTTAGCTTTTTACTTTAACATTAAATAATGTACTTACATGTTATTGCCCTTTAATATGAATTGTTTTACTAAAAATTTGATTATTTTAAATATTATTACTCAGTCGTGGAATCATTTTACTACATATAACATTTATAGTCCAATTACCACCATTATAAATTTAGAAATACAGTGTTCCCTCATTTTCTGCTGGGGTTAGGTTTCCCCAAAAAATCAATGAAATCCGCTAAATTGTTAGCTTTATATTTTACATTTATTATAAATATTTTAAGGCTCTAAAACCCCTCACCACACAGTTTATACACTTTTCTCATCGAGGCATTTACATTTTCTCACATTTCTCTCGTTTAAACATTCTCAATGATCAAACCTTCATAAATTTATAAAATAGGTACATTACGGGGAAAAAATGCATGCAAAATTGCACACACAAAAATCTGCTATACAGCAAGGCTGCGAAAAGTGAACCACGTTATAGCGGCGGAAAACTGTACTCAGCAAGTCAGCAACTAACCTTGCCACTCAAATGTTACTTCTACATAGGTAACGCACAATGCGTAATCCACCGCTCTGCCTGCGTATTCAATTTGTGTTTTACTAGCTGGCTCTTCGGGCTAGTGTAGGTTATGCACAATGTGTTTTGTTGCAGCAGTACCTTTACAAAGTGACTGGCAACAGTACCAAGCTGTAGAGCTTTGTACTCACAGCGTTGTTTGTTTACAATCTTTTTTATTTTGACTTTGTACGTCAGTTTTTATGCTCCAGGCATGAATGATGATACTAATTCACTTTGCTCCTCTTCGAATTTTTAATTGTGGGAATGCTGGAAGTTGTTTATAGAGATTTCAATTCACTACTGTAAGAGTTAACATGATAATTGGTTTGAATATAATTATATTGAAGGTGAATTTTCACCCAATTATTTTGGCACCCCCTGGGCGTGTGTCATGCTTGGGGGTTAATTAAGTTTTTAACTTTTTAACCAATGGTCTAACCTCCTCATAAATCACATTTTAATGGAAAAAATATCGGCCTCAAATAAAAAACAAATATCAAAATTTATAGAAATATGGTCTACGTATATAGAATATTTTAACCTAATTCTGGTTATTTAATTCTGCCTGTTAGCGAGAGCCACCACATCGTGATAACTTACATTGATGTCTCTGCATTTGGCAGTTTGTAACTAATGGTTGTGTTTTTATAGTCAGGAACCCAGTTGCTGCCAACAGGATCGAGCAGATTCACCTCCAATGGGCACTAAGGGCTAATATTCGGATTCACTGCATGCCAGGGGACTAACTCTACAGGTGCTGTCCCCCCTGGCTGGGCGTGGGCGGGTCTGCCCCTCTGTTGGCTGCTGGGTGGCGGCTGCGTCTTGGTCGTTCCCTGGGTCTCGTGAGGGGTGCTGTGTTGCGGGGCTCTCCCTGGTGTCCGGGGCGGCGCCGCCCCGGCGCGGTCCGTCGCTCTGGGTCCGGCGACGCGGGTCGGGGCCTGTGGGCCGCCGGGGTGCCCCGTGGTTCCATCTCCCCTCCCCCTTCCTCCCCCTTGCTTCCTCTCCCTCTTCACTTCTCCCCGCCCGTCCTCCGCCTCCCTGTCCCTTCTCCCTCGTCGCCCTTCCTCCTCCTCTCCCCCTCTCTCTGCGGCCCTGCCGCTGCCTCCTGCCCTTCCTGTCGTCTCCTTCCCCCGTCACCTCCCCCTCCTCTGTCCGCCCTCCTCCCCCTCCCCTAGGCCGGGGGTTCCGTCCGTGGCCCGGGTCTCGGCGCTCCGGGGGCCGGGGGAGTGGGCGGGATTGGTGTTGTGCCCGCCCCGCTCCGGTGGGCCTCCGGGCACTTCGAGCGGGCCCCGGTATCCGGTGGGGTGGGTGGGGGTTTTGGTGGGCGGGTGCTTGTGTGTATGATTGTTCGTCTCTGTGTGCCCTGCAATTGACTGGCAACCAGTTCAGGGTGTACCCCGCCTACTGCCCGAAGCCAGCTGGGATAGGCTCCAGCAACCCCGCGACCCTTGTGAGGACAAGCGAAAAAGAAAATGGATGGATAGTGTATATACCCCATGATAAAAGGCACAAGGCTGTTTTGACATCATTTCCTCTTTGCTCAAGGCTCCATACACACACAAGAAATCATATCGTTCAATAATAAAAAGTGTGTGCCGAATCATGATCCCTGTATCATTACATTCATATTGTTTAGCATGTGTGAAAACTTACGGAGGCTTACGGTGTCATCCTCCATGAACTATGCCCAATTCTGGTTCCAAATTGTGTAGGAATTTCTCCAAAATGAAATTGAAGCCATTTATTCCTCATCTCCCTGAGGTTGGCAGGTGATTCAAAGATATAGCCTTGCATAAGATGCAGCTGCACAACCGTTCAGCCATTTTTCATTTATGAGTGAGTGTGTAGCAACCACGGAGTAGGCATGTACTTGAATAATAAGTAGCAAATCTATGTCATGACGATGCCAAACTCTTATCTGCTCGTTTTTCAAACCTTTTTACCTTTTATCGGCTATTTCATACAATTGACAAACTGCTAGTGGCTTATGTCCAACAACCAGTCACAGCACTATGGGCCCTATTTTCGTTCCCAACGCAAGTCTATAGTGCAAAGCACAGTCTGTCTAACTGTGCACATGAGCGGAGTTTCCTTTCATTTAGTATTTCCCTAGATGGACACAGGTAGAATGGGGTGTTTGCGCCGTTGTGGGAAGGAATGCAGCTGACTTGTTTTCAATTCAATGGCAGAGGTTCCCCTCATTCCCTTTTAAATTTAGCACAGAGAGATGCGTGTAGTTGCAGGAGATTGGCACGCGAAAAATTACATTTAAAAGGCTATTGAAAATATTTCAATGATTCAAAAGGTTTGTCCAAAGATGTTGTCATTATGAAATACAATTACATCCACCACCACACACGTCACAAGCTCAGAATCTGTGGGCTTCCACCTCAATCATCAATCAAGCAACTAAACTTTATTTATATTATTAGCAGTAGTATATTTCACACATAAAAATGCAACTCAAAGTGCTTTACATGAGTTAAAATCAACCACAAATGTATGGACATCTTGTATGCTTTACTCTCAAACATACTTCAGAAGGCAGTCTCAAGCTTTGTGTGGCATTTACCATCAGTTATTTACAGTTGCCGTGTTTTAGGATCACGTTCAGTAGCCGCCATGGTAACCCAACTTGTTGGCACAAAGGAGGGGGTTGGCTGAGAAGTGGTTAATTTGCATAAGCCTGGACAGCCCTACAAAACTGGATGCTGGGACATAGCTGGAGAGAGAGGGTGAAAAATATACAGACGCTCCCCACCTTACGAACGAGTTACGTTCCGGACGATCGTTCGTAAGGTGAATTTGTTCGTAAGTTGCTTCAGTGCTATATTTTGTATTATAATTTATGTTTAAAGCCTATATAAGTATATTGAAGGTTTATATAAGTATGTTTAAGGCTTGTACAAGTAACCTGCATTGGTTTGTACTGAAAAAAACTTAATAAAATGGAGAGAATACGTACAGTACTGTACTGTACTACGTATGTTAGAGAGAGAGAGCGAGACACACACACAGTATGTACATGTACGTAATAAGATAAATAAAATGAAGTTTAACTTACTTTTGGAAGATGTACTCGATGCTTAAGGAGATGATGGAGGAGGAAGAAGAGGAGGATTTTATATCATGAGAGATTCTTCGTCGTCGCTGGAATCGGCTTCAAAAGTTATTTCCTGCTTCATGGGGACCGGCGTTTTCTTCCTCCTCCTCCTCGCCACGTTGCTCAGCCTCCAATGAGCTCTCACAGCGCCAATCGTCGGTATTAGCGGCGGAAAAAAAGCACTACGCGCAATACAAAATCTAACTTACAGCATTTCTTTCCAAACATTTTTCGACATACTGTACACGCAGAAATGTTCGTATGTACCGTTGTTCGCAACTCGAATGTTCGTAAGTAGGGGAGCGTCTGTAGTGGAAATCTTGAGTTTTATCAAAAACACCTCAGAACTATCTTAATTAATGGAAAAGAAAGTTTAAATTGTAATTTAAATACCCGTACTCCAGCAAAATCTCCCTTTGGGGTCTGTATTTCATGAGCTGATGTTTTCCTCCTCAATATTACCAGTGGTGGATCATGTACTGTATTTGGTACCTGTGCATTCGGTCAGGCCGTGTTACGGCAAATGAAATAATTCCCAAAATAAAAGTCACTCATCACACTTTAAACCACTTAAAATTATTTTTGACATGCCTGTTCGCAACCTACTGAGAATTGCTGCTTGAACACGCACACACACATATACAACTCTTCCAGTTTTAATAATAAGCTCAGGAAAGGTGCTTAACTCACATTACCTTGAAGTTTGGTGGAAGTTGAAGATATTTATTGAATAGTTTAAGTATTAAAAGGATAACTTGACCACATATAAACCGCATATTTGAGTCTGTTTTAAAAGTGGCTTATTAATCTAGAACAGAGGTGTCCAAACTACAGCTCGGGGCCATTTGTGGCCCGCCATCCAATTTTCAGTGGCCCGCGGCATATACAATTTAATAATATAAAAATTACTCAAGACCTGATGAATGAAACATGACTCTCAAGTAACTGTTTTAAAAGTACAGGTTAGTACAGTCGCATCTTGTGGTGATGGGATTTGGTCTCTGTTCATTGCAGGCATGATCTAATCTAGTGAGATACTAGATGCTAAACTAATTGCCTGATCACCTTTAACGCAAAGCTGTTATTTAGCAGTTTTAAAAAAAACTAGAACATCTAAATAATACATAATTCCTTTATTTATTGATTTCAGTGTTTTTAATACATCAAAGTCAAATAATTTCAAAGTAGCCCTTTGTTTTTCTGCATGTGGCTCTCAAATTAAAACGTTTGGACACCCCTGATCTAGACTGAAAAATTAAATTTTGAAGGTGTAGCTCTTCAGACACTTTATCTTTGTCAATGAATCACATTTTATAAGATTGTCTCTGATTTAAAACAAATAACTATGTAAAATAAATATATTACATTCATTATTTTACAGTATTTTTAGTGAGAGGTAGAGAAAATGAGAAAGCAGGCAGATTGACAGAGGAATTAGAGTCTGTCTGCACACAAAGAAGACTGATTACAATCAATAATCTATCAGCTACTGTCTGACAAGATGCATTGATCACAAGGAGAGCGAGTGTGACATAAATACACAAAAAATTAGCACAATGCACAGGGCATCACACACATAAGCAGTGTTTAGATTTCAGGAAGTGGATATTGGTTCAAAGTGATGATAAGTCAAGTCAATCAACCTTATCACCATGACATCACGCATATTTCGCAGACGGAGAGACTGAGCTTTCTTTCATCACTAGTATATTTGACCAGCAGATCATAATGGTTTGAATGATGACTTTAGCCTTCTGTCTACAGCCTAAAAACTTTCACGTTAAAAAAATCAGTTAATGGTTTAGAAGTGGTATGCGAGTACTCTGATTTACAAAATCTTTTGTATCAGTCCAAAATAAATCTCTACTAAAAATTGAGTGCTGTAGTCTATATAGTTTAAGAATAAATATTTTTGTGTCTTAATTAAACCTCTGTTTGAATTTAAAGCCTAGTTCTTGATGAACATATTCTGCCAGAGATTTGTGGGGCTGTGGGCTGGGAGGTTATCTAAGCTAATTGAGGTCAAGTGTTAAACTGACGTGACACTTCTGTAGGTATGCATACAATATGCAAACAAACGTAATCCAACAGAAAGTTGTATCACATATTATTCCTTTGCAAAGATAATATTGTTCAGTTTGGACTGTCATTGTCACGTTTAGAGCCATTTCTACATTTACCAGATAAATACAATGACAACAATTTTAGAAACATCTTTCGTTATGATGTAGTGTAGCGATATGTATTGTTTCTATCTATCTATCTATCTATCTATCTATCTATCTATCTATCTATCTATCTATCTATCTATCTATCTATCCATCCATCCATCCATCCATCCATCCATCCATCCATCCATCCATCCATCCATCCATCCATCCATCCATCCATCCATCCATCCATCCATCCATCCATCCATCCATCTATCTATCTATCTATCTATCTATCTATCTATCTGATGTAGTCCACTGTAAAACAATGGACATTTGACTGCACAGAAAATTACAGGAGTTACTGCACATAGATGGGACTGACGGTCACTGGCCTTGTTGGCTTCGCAGGCTGCTGGATCTGACCGACATAACAGTTAGGGTTAGAATGGTCAGCGCTTCTGTGTTCACTGACCCAAAACCCCTCGATTCCCCTCAGTGACAACACAAACTGGCAGTCGTAGACTAGTATAGTGATGACCCGCTGAGCTGTTGTTATGGATTCTACTGGTTTTGATGCTGTGTGTAGTTAATTTGGCAATTTTTTTGTGAGCCAAAGACAGACGTACTGTAGGTGCAGCACATATATCTATGCCAGTGATGGGCAAACTTGGTCCAGGAGGGCTGGAGTCCTGCACGTTTTGGAGGTTTCCCTCTTCCAACACAACCTGATTCCAATCAACAGGACCGTTATCAGACTCATACAGAGCTTGGTGATGTGCTGATCATATATCAGCTGGTTTGGAGAAGGGAAACATCCAAGACCTGCAGGACTCCAGCCCTTGAGGACCGAGTTTGCCCACCCCTGATCTATGCGAAATTGTAGAGTTGTGTCAACCAGATATCATCCACACCTGGGATCTTACCACCAAGGATCTTTTTAATTACCTCCATTGTCCATGTAAGCAATAAATTCACCAGCACAACAATGAAGTTTCCAACAGGAATGCTGTATACAATAACTTAAAGTAATTATAGCCCTTATTTGATGTAGTTTAATTTTATAGTAGATAACATATGATTCATGTTTACCTCACAATAAATACATTTTACATTACAAACTGCTCCTAATTCATTCATGATCATTTTATTATTGTGTGTGATTACAAACAATGTTTATTCCTTCACATGTCACCGTTTCTTTAACAGAGCGTTTTTCTAGAAGCAAAAAAAAAGTAAGTACATTTTAGAGTATACCCACTTCTCCAGGGACCACTACACCACTGCTTTCAAATGTCATTATTCCAGTTAATATAAAAATAAACATACTTAAAATCACGCTGAAAATCATCCCCAAAGGCTCATGTATTAAATTAATTACCAAAGACTAAAACAAAGGGCATTTTCACTATAATTATACTTAGTTTTGTTAACGTAAAATGTAGTTTCTGTCAATTTCGATTTTTAAAAGCATTTTTATTTTTATTTTATTTCATTTAAAAAAAAAAGTTTTTTGAATTTTAGGTTTTGTTAACTAAAATAACCTTGCTGGTACCACAACCCAAGCTGTATTTCGAGGTGAGCCCGACTATGTCTAGTCTGAACTTCTCAACCTTGCACACAAACTCAGGCTCCTTCCCTGCCAAAGAGGTGCCATTCCACATCATGAGGGCCAGCTTCTGTAACCAAGGATCGGACCGCTAAGGTCCCTGTTGTCGTTTCGGACTGAGCCCCGCCATGCCCCATGGGTGCAGGGCTGGCCACCAGCCACTCACCTTCGATCTCTGGTGAACCGTGTCCGGAAAGGGAAAATATCAATTCTTGTTCATCACTTCAGAGGTATAAGTATGATTGGTGTAATTTTGAATGAACACATGGTGTCAAATACAAATTTACTGTGCGTAATCCACTTGATACACAAATCACAATGTATGCTATGTACAATATGTGGATACGCTTTACAGACACATGCACATATGGCTTCATGTGTGAAGGTTATGGCTCTTGTCTCATCTCTGGAGGAACACTTCTGTTGGCACAATTTTGTGCAGATCTGACATAATTACACAAGGCACCACAGCTTCAGCCAACAAACCAGAGCCTGAAGTGCTTGTATGTGTTTAAGAGAGAACTGTATATGTTGAATGAGACGGCCAGTGGGAAAAACAAAACAGAGGACACAAAAACGTGATTGACTTTAAGGCTGTGTCAATAGTTTCATCATTAAACGTGTTTAACAGCATAATATTGTCAGTTATCCTATTGAACAGAACCAATAGTTTTATTTATTTTTAAAAGAAGTTCCATGGGGAAATTGCACAGTTGGTACCAACGAACTGTTAATGTGCTTTAATTACACCGAGTTGCTTCCATCTGGAGTCACTCCAGCTCGTCCTGTGGAGTCTCCATCCTGATCCAAGATGCCCGGTCGGCCTCGCCATATGTTGACAGGATGCTTTGAGCTCGCTTGTTAGCGTACGCTGTAAAAAAAACACAACTCAAGGTCAGGCAACGCCTCGTTAGGGACCTTCACAGAAAGACGGATCTTTAATGAAGAAGACCATGTTAATGAGTCCTGTGAGAGCTGCTTAAACTCTGTTCAGTTGTGTTAGAACGAGACAATGGTCAGAGCAGCTGATATTTACATTCTCCTCAATGAAAGATCGTTTTACAACTCATTGGTAATATTAAGGGTTTTTATTAGTATTAGATCGCTATGGCCAGTAATGCATGCAGATAAATTAAAATCTATTTTAAACAAACACACGCACACAAAAATAACCTTTCCATTCTGGAAGAACAGTATGTTTGTTCACGGCAATACACATTTCTGTTGTCAAAAATGTAACTTACCATGCAAATATTCCAACCAAAATGGTGCAGCTAGGCACACTGTAGATAATTGAGAGAGAAGAACCTTTGCGCAGACAAAGCTTATTTGTGTTAAATATATAAAAGCAGCATTCCAATGGATGGGTTCAACTTTCCTGTTGGCTAGAAGTACAGTATGGTAGCACTAGTTAAGCAGTGGTTGCCAGGCACTGGGGCGAGTCAAGTATGTGCACTACCTAAATTGAGAATCTGCAGTGTTCCAAGGGTCGTGACCTTTAGGGCTACCGTATTTCACACCTGTGTTTGGCAATGCAGAATTGAACCAAACTACTTCAAGGTTATTTTAGTTAAAGGTACCAAACGAGTTTGTGCAGATTTGCGACCCCTCTGGCGAAAAGCAGAATGGAAGCCAGCGTCTTGCACGCGTCACATTAGACAGTGTTATCCTTTCCTGCTCGGTATTCTGACTGTGGTCGGGGGACGCAGGGTAGATTTTTCCCTCGGTCAGAGTCACCTCCGTGGACAACTCCCGTTGCATGTCGCCAAACTTTCGGCCCGATGGTCGAACAAAAGGAGCCATCGGGAGACTGAGGGTCGCACTGCAGTCTTGATTTATTATTATTTTGACACACTTTGATATCCGCTGTCGCACACACGTCTTTCCACGGTCTCGTCCACACACTCCCAAACACTTCCGCCTTCCCAGCGCTTCCGCGGAGCGGGGGAGAGACGTGCACGCGCCTGACTTCACAAAAGTTTATAGATTCTGTCCCGAACACCCAATCATTATTTCACTCTGCAGGAAAATAGGGGCAACAGCCATTGTGCCACAGTAGTGCCTCCTGTCCATTATACAATTCTTAAAACATGTGTGGGTGAAAAAAAAATGGTTATTTTAACACTCCAATTTGCATCAATATTGCGACATGCACATTTAACAAAAGCTAACGCAAAAACTAAAATTTAAAAATAATTTCGTTAACGAAATAAAATAAAAACAAAAATGCTTTTAAAAAAAAACTAAAACTACAAATTACGTTTACAAAACTAACTATAAGTATAGCAAAAATGTTCTTCAATTTAGTCTTTGGTAATTAATTTAATACATGAGACTTTGGGGATGCTTTTAAATGTGATTTTTTTATTTCAACATTAACCCGAATAAGGACGTTTGAAAGTGTGTCACACAGAAGTGATGTCATCTAGCAGCAGCCAATAGAAAAGCACCTTCAGATGACGTCGCTCATAGGCGACAATTTTGCGTGCTTGACTTTTGTCTCCTATGGCTCGGTTCAGCCGAAATGCAGCGCTAGGTAAGAAATGTTGCTTTTTTCTCATTTTACTATGGTGTTTATTAAATTATATACAGAAGTGATACACATTTAAAAAAAAAAAAGAAAACTACTACTGAAACTAACTAAAATTAAGCATTTTTA
The DNA here is from genome assembly GCF_051991255.1 of Vanacampus margaritifer. Classification (NCBI taxonomy): domain Eukaryota; kingdom Metazoa; phylum Chordata; class Actinopteri; order Syngnathiformes; family Syngnathidae; genus Vanacampus; species Vanacampus margaritifer. The sequence continues at coordinate 18,214,308 of NC_135445.1, read as the reverse complement.
CAAAATCTCAAGGAAACTAAATTTAAAAAACAAAACTCAAAATGAAATAAAAACTAAAATGAAATTGCCAAAGCTATAATAACCCTGATCAAGAGTCTCGCTGATTTGTGCCATCCAACTTCGTTCTATTTAATTAAATGCACATACAAATAAAAGGCCACTCTACAACCTGTAGTTCACACACCTGACCTTTCCATCCTATTCAATTTAATGCTCTCTTACCATCGCTTTTGATGGTGTTTGAATGGATTAAGAGGGAGGCAAATCTGCTCTAAAATCAGCTTGTTCTGGAAAGAAATGGAGGCATTTTTTTCTTTTATGCAAGGTGACTGAACATGCTCTAGCTGCTATTATGTCTTCAACCTCTCTTTTCCCTTTCCCGTCTGTCTCTTTTTCCCTCTCCCATAAAAATGACACCATCCATTCCTCCCACCCCCATATCCTCATATCCACATCCACTTCACATGCTCATCTTACTTCACCTCCCTTTTCATGCTCTCACACCAGACAATATCTTCCTCCCCTATTTGCTAATTTTCCGACTGTTACTCATGATTTGCGCTTCTTTCATTCCATGTTCACCTTTTCCTGCTCCTTTTTTAGCAAGGGACCAAATTCTACTACTTGTGTTCCTCTGTCCCCCTCTCCTCCCTCCCCAGGCTTGCTGTGAAATAAAAGATTACAGGCAGACGAGTCATTATTTTCTGTGATGGCAGCCATACATCACTGAAAATGCACCAGAGAGAGAGAGATGAGGGTGGGTGGGTCAAGACTAAACTGGAATGAAGAGACTCTTGTATTTTCCTTTTTCAACGTCTTTTTTTTTTCATTCAATCTCTGATTGGCTTTCCTCTCTTCCTCTGAACCAGTCTGTGTGAAATTAACGGTGGCTACCGAGGCTATTATGAGACTCAGTGTGTGCTTGTGCATGGTGATAGAACACAGAACAAAACAAGAACAGAAGTACAAGCATTTGCACATTTTTCTGATCAACGTATTCTAAAATCAGGGCCAATCACATGATTTTCAGATGATTGTATTTTTAAATTTTCTTAATTACTAAACTCAAGAATAAAATATTTTAGATTACTTGATTTGAACCATTCAAAATTAATACATAATGAGATAATTGAGACAATTTGGATATGGTCTTCTTTTGTTTTCTTCACTGCGTTTCATTGCAGAGATATTGATCAGGACTCAGCAGATACTCAAAATCAAGTGACTTGGACTGGGGTGGAAAAAAATATGATCGGGACCTCACTTTTTTTTCTGTCTTTTTTTTACATTGTCTCTATGGATGTATTAATTCTTCACTCTGTTTAATTAATTTTACAGCTACTGAAATAGACTCCAGGGTGGTGATTGTTAATTATAAAATGTATTAACAGACCGTTACTAGTTTATGTATCTTGTCAGTAACATAATCTAACCACCTTCATACTAAATAAATGTTCAATTACTTTTGGGTACCCGAATACCAAGTACTCAAAAGATGACAAAATAAAGCAAATGCCCATTAAGTAAATATTTTTAAAATATATATGAATTTGTCTGATATTTTCTGCCTTTTAAAGGTTAAAAGAAAACAATTTAGCCAACAAGATGAGTGAAGATACATTTCTTGAGGTTAATCATGTAACTCAAAGCCACACTAATATCAATGTAGTAATATCAACCACAGCAACAGAAACCCACTATAATTACAAGCAAGCCAGAGCTATTTTTATCAAAATGTAAAATATCACTCCAACCCCACACATCAGCATCATCACACACAGTCTCATTATATAGTATAGAGGTAGCAGTATATGAAGGTTTCCTAAAGTTAACTTTAGTTAATATTAGAGGTCTCACCTGTAAGCGTGTTTAAAAAAAAAAAAGTCAAGTGCTTGGGTAATTGCAGCAATTTCACAGCTGGAAGGCGTAACTTGCCCTGTACGGTCGTGTTGTTCCTATTTTCTGCATGATCTATAACCTGGTAAAAGCAGTTTTATTGCTAGCAACTGGCAGTGCTGTGAGGCTCCTGACCTGTATTTTTACTATTTACACCTTGGATGTGATTACATGTTAATTTGTGTACCTGTATATGAATATACCTTTTATGTATCCAAATTACATAAACACGTTTCAAGTATTCCGACACTCTCCAAGCCCAATAGATACAACATTCATTTAAGGAAGAAGAGATGCCGGCCGTATAAACCAGTACACGATCATCGACTGGCCGGAAAGCCATAGGTTGGCTAACCTGTTGACCCAAATCTACAAAAAGAAAGAAAACAAGAACACATATTGTTGACACATATAACATTTGATGTCTAAACAAGTATGTTTTATAAAATTTAACTTGGCATGTGGACCAGGAGGAAGTGTACAGTATTAGGTCTGGTCAATGAAGTGACAGTGATGTCTGTTGGCATGTTATTCCGACACAAGCTCACAGAGAGCTGAAAAGTCACAGTCAAACAATTTGAACAATAATCATCTCAGTAAACCTGCCGAGAGACACTTTGACAAGTGCCACACAATTTCAGTTGGCATTTTCATGGAAACACACACACCCATATGCTGCTTCTCACTGCAGGTGTTGAACCGTTAATGCATGAAAGCAACAGTGGCACTTTACTTACATGTGTAGTGGTGCAAGTCACGGTTCGGATCGGATCACGGATTTGAGTCACGGATTGGATCGTTTTTCGGATCAGCAAAAAACAAATAAAAATAATAATAATATAAATAGTACTTGTCTTCATTTATTTTGAAAAACACTTTTTTCCCATTAAATGGAAAAAAAAATCTATTCAAAATGTCTAGTATAGCCGTTTAGGATTTAGTAACACAACTTTAAGTGCAATATGAGGCAGAAACATTCTTATTTTTACATGTGTAAAATAACAAGGTTTTAATAGCTTAAAGTTGTTTTCCTACAATCTAAACAGCTAAGTTTGACATTTTGAGTTAATGTTTTTCTTTTTTAATGGGCAAAAGTGAAACGACCTTAATGTGTAATTTAAGGTACATTCCCTTCCTTTAAACATGGAGATTGGATTACAAAGTAGCCCTGGTCCAGAATATTGAAAAACAATTAAAGTAAGCCAGGTACCAGCTGTCAAACTCACTTACCAGCCAGACACTCATTGGTAATGCTAACAGTTAGCTGTTAGCCCACAAAACAATTTGATCGTGCACAATCCGAACCGACCCCAGATCAATGATGATCTGTTGCACCACTAGTTATGTGTCAATTGGGATGTATTTTTAGATTTAGTAATTTTATGCTGAAATGTGTTCCTTAATGTTAAATATCCTTTTGGGATCTGAAGATATAGGCTACTTATTGGTTGATTTATTAGGGGCAGTACTAGAACAATCTATTTTGTCACAAGCCAGTTGGTGGTTTTATATTTAGAACATTTAACATGGGTATTATATTTCTGCCCGCACAACTCTACCACAAAGCACATTCTAACTGTGCGCAGGTGCATGCCACACCAAGTGCTGTAATTTTGCAGACACACACAGTTTGCCGCAGTTAGAAACATGCGGTTTGCGCCGTTGTTGATGTGAACACTGCTGACTTAATTCACAGCCAATCGAAGCGGCTCTTCACATTCCCCTTAAAATCGATACGCAAGAGGCGCACAGTCCTTGGCATAGCGGAAGCAGAAACTTAACTGGACTTACACTGATTTGCTGGATTTTTACTAGATCACTAGTGTGAATTAGGCACTTCACTGTGAAACCGCCTTCCAGCCTGATTATTCATGTCTGGGTGAGACCCCTCCATGACCCAGGGGTGTGGTTTTAAAAATAGAATGATGATAATAATAATGCATTCAATGAATTGATTTTACAGTGATTCATAGGGTTCAATGCACATTCTTCTCATATTTATGAATGAAATATGAATACATCTGCCACACATACCCGTGGAGCTCAAAATCTGCCTGCCTTCACTTTGATCAAATTTACCAAAATTACACTAAACAACCTGTGCCAATACTTAGACGTGGTTCCAGCAGGCGTAAGGTTTAGTTTCATTTCAGGTACCAAATGATCAGGTGAACTAGAGGCTTGTCAAAAAAAATGCTCTTTGTATGCCGGAATGCCCAGCATGGCACAGAGCTGTCCACCAATTTCCCAAACACACTAAAAAAGGCTTGCATTGGCACAAAAATCAAGATGTGTGAGTCTTTTAATGTGTTTCATAGAAGGCAGAGATAACACACACACACACACACACACACACACGCACACACACACACACACATGCAGAAGGTTAAAAAAATATTCCTGGGTCTTGACAATTAAAAAAAAAAAAGTGAATTGAGAAATGTTTCCATTAAGTTGCAATAACCATGCTAACCAAACAGTTACAAGAGCAAGCAAAATAGAGGCATGCAAAAGAAAAGAAAAAAGTTTGCAGTGCATGAGTAAAGGGTCAAACAAAAGTACCCAATAGTGCTGTTGATGGATATTTAATTATTGAAGCAACAGCATATTTAACAGTAATGTATGAGCTACTACTTTTTTTTTTTTTTCATCTCACTCACAAACATAAATGAGACTCCCATGAGGGAGTGGGGTGGTGGGGTTGTTTGTTTTTTTGCAATGAACCAAAATACCACAATACAATGGTAATAATTTCCACTTCATTGATATACACAATGTCATTGCTTGACAGATTCTCATTAAAGTGTCAAGGAAATATAAATTAAATGCTTGAATTACTTGCAATTACGTTCCCCCCCCCCCCCTTTTTTTTTTGCTTCTGTAACATTTGAGACTGAGGATGTTGATGAAATGACTACCTACATTCATTGTGAAATATTGTTTGTACTGTGTTAGTTAATGGGCAAAATGGGAACCCAAATCATATTTGGTGATTTTAAAGTTGATAACATAACGTATAATATCTTGATGACGCTCATTGTGGTTTGTGTGGCTAATCTGATTTATGTTGCCATATCAACATCAGGCTTGGGTAGTAATAGAATACATGTACCGGCGATATATATTAAGGATCATCAATAAATAAATGCATTCTATCTATCTATCTATCTATCTATCTATCTATCTATCTATCTATCTATCTATCTATCTATCTATCTATCTATCTATCTATCTATCTATCTATCTATCTCTGCCGCATGGTGCACAAGTGGTTACCATGTATGCATCACAGTTTTTGTCGTTCGGATTTGAATTTCCATTTGCATTCCAAAACCATGTATCTTGAACATCCATAAGACAGAAAAGAAGGAATATAGCATTCTACCTACAGTATATCAGTAAAGAAATTAAATTCACAAATGAGAGTAGCTCACAATGGTGACAGTTTTGCTTCTGTGTTGGAGAACTGTTGACTCGCAGCGCTGACAGGTTGGTAGTGTAACTGTCCCATCTGTTCAGCCCCTGGGCCATGATGCCATGCAGGTCACCTCTGCTTTAATTCTACTAATTAGCTTAATGAGCCCGTTTCTTGGTGGGCTGACAAACAAGTGCAACCTGAACAAGCAGCTTCACTTCGCAGGAGCAGAATGAAACACAGATTTCCTGGCAGCTTCTGACCTAAATACAATTCAAACACACATTCTCACCGTCTCACACACACATACTGCTCAATTCAATGTATGACTCACATTAAGACACGGAATAAATCTAATCACCCACTGATTTTTTTTGTCAAATGAAATATGGAGTTAATATAATCCATCATACATTGATGCCCCACTGTACTTCTAAGCAGAACAAATATGTCGATAAAGCAGAAGCAAGTCTATTCAGGTAATGAGTTCTTACTGTGTCAAAACACCAGTGATGAACATTAAGCCCTTCTCTTCAAGGTTTGCATTGTGGACCTGTCACAGGCTGTCTGCACCTCAAAAGATTTAAATGTCAAATTGATTTAATTTGACAGTAGTCACGTTTTAGTCGACTGACAACAAAACAGCAAATTATCATTAAAGTGCAAAAATTCATTTTGTCCACATTTTCACAAGAATCAACTCACTCAAAAATGTTAATATTATTCTATGTTTGTCCGCATGTCATTCAAAATTCCCAAATGGGCCGACTAACCTGTTAAACACAGTGCAGTATAGAACAGTAAGGATCACTCTGCTTTTTTGGAGGTGTATCACCCATACAGCTGCTTGTCCAAGCCACCATACGCAAATGTAACACTATCATGTGTTGAATATATTCATGTTTTGGGACGACACAAATTTATTAACAACCCATGCTCTTCAAATGAACTGTCAACGCTTCTCGTGAAAAGAAAAAAAGACAAAAAAATCTGTTGTTTGTGTACTTTTGAGATCTGTTTTGCAGTGGTGACTTAAAGATACCCAAATTAGAAATTTGCCCAAAAATATTTTTACAATAGCCTTTTTATTTGAGTATTTATGACTCAAGTAGCTATTCACATTGGGTACTCCTGCAAGCTTCTGGCCAATAGTTTTCAGACTGGATTTAGGTTTGATTTTCCCACCTTTCTGTCTGTGGATGTGATGTCATTTGTGTACTGTGTACGTCAGTGGTCCACAACTAACAGGCCGCGGAGTTGAAATAATTAAAAAAAAAATAATTGTATTTAATTAAATATTTTATTTTGAAAAGTGACTGGATTTTGAAAAGTGACTGGATTTTCTCTGTTACGACTCGGTCGCATAGCGCTGATGCTAAATCGAAAAGTTAGCAAAATTAGTAAAACACAAAGACAACAATTTTTTTGACGTAATTTGGTCTTGGTGTTGATTTTCCCCCTGACTCTCTATAGTACAAGTTGAAGTACAGACTTGGGGTTGGAGGCGGTTGTAAGTGATGCCTGACATCTAGTGGTGAACTTAAAACTGATACGCTCCATATGAGGAAACATTTTATTTATAATTTGAAAAAATTAATCAAGTGGCCACTCTGACTACATGGGCCGACATGGCCTGGGTGCATCCACTCGCCTGTCTGTCCCTGCTCTATGACTTCAACAGCCTCTATCGCTGAAGCCTTATTTTATGCTGAAACAATACATCTGCCAAGGTGGGAATTCCTAGTTAGATCAACATTCAATGCTAGCCTAAATCTGAATGTGATATTGGTGCCATTTTTACTTAACATAGTCATCATTAACTTGAATTAAAAAAAAAAAAATCACAATTGACATGGCACTGTGCATTGACAAGGGAATACCTGGATGCTTATATCTGCAATTTTGCCGGACTGTGTAGATCATGAAATTAGGCCACTTGGGGACGTATCAACAGGCAGAAATATTTTTTCGGGCAGTAATGTCACTTCAGACCTTTCAAATGATATCAAGAGTCTTCAAATTTGACAACAGAGTCAACCGGAGCCAGATCTGACAAGCTTGCGCCCATCAGAGATGTGATAGACATGATAGTGGATGAACATCTTGTTCCTTCCCGGGGAAAATTCCCCTTCCGGCAATACAAGCTTAGTAAACCAAGTATGGCATAAAAATCTGGACATCCTGCAATGCAAAACCAGCTATGCTTGGAACAATTAGATTTACACAGATAAAGGTGTGCGTGACATCCCAAAGAAAAAAACCCCACAAGGTTTTCTTTCTTTAAGTCTTTTTCCAGACTAGCACAGAAAGGGTTGCGCAGTATTGAATTTTTGACAACATTTTACCTGTAATTGGCTGGCAACCAGTTCAGGGTGTACCCCGCCTACTGCCCGAAGCCAGCTGGGATAGGCTCCAGCGCCCCCCGCGACCCTTGTGAGGACAAGCGGTTAAGAAGATGGATGGACACCATTTTACTGTCTCCTCATTACACAAGAGTACACGCACTGGCGAGCGGTCATAATAAGCGATTAATGCATTGCATGCCCAAGCCCTTCAATAAAATCATTGAAAATATTTACCTGTCATTGTCCTCTATTATACAATACCTTAGTTCTACTGCTTTGGTCTTAAATTCCTGTGTAATTTGTCTTGTTTTCCTCGCAGAGATGTGGAAAGCTGACAGCTTGTTTAGAGCATGCGCGATGAGAAATCAAGTTGTGTTAGTTCTGAGAGGTTGTTTCTGTAGGTGCGCTTTTTGAACGGCAAAAAAGCTGGCAGTAAAGCAGCATTGACAACGCACATGTGCATATGGAATGGGAACCATTGCCGGTGGGGTAAATTTTTGAAAATCCTTGGTGTCCTGGAGGTCTTTGGGCGGCCGTATCTCCCAAACCCTACGTCCTACCAGGGGCATCCCTGGCTTCGTCTCAACAAGACCTTTCGAACACTGTATGGAGTGTCGCTCCGCGGCCTTGCGTCCCGGAGATAAAGGGCCGGCAAATGCCAGATTTCATGCCCGAGGAGGCTGCAGCGTTCTCGAACATGCTAAGAGCCCACGGCCCATTCCGCGGTCCTCCGGCCATGCCCAGGAATGCTCCAGCGAGAATATAATTTCAAGAGGTCGTCCTACTGAAGTATCCTAATCACCACAAAAACAGGGAATTATTTCCTCTGTCACTTTCAAGCAAGGACGTATGAGAAACATAAATGGCTCGCTGACTGTTTGTTATTATTATTGTTGTTAGTTGAAACCTCTTGCAGCTCTGCTGCGATGTCACTTTTTTCCTCTCCCGGGTTGAGTCCACTTCATGGGTTTGAGCCAATTCTAAATACTGTATATTCCAGCGTATTGGCAAACTTGTGGGCATGTGATTTTGTCATTTTACTCACCACGGAGCTGGTTACATTACAGTGTGTGCGCATCAACCTGTGTCTGTCCTGAATAATTCCACTTTAATTTTATACCTACACAGTGGTAAGAAATAATAATTAAATAATATGTAATATTAAAATTTATAATAAAAATATCCCAAAATTTTGCTGCTCGCTCTTGCAAATGTTTTTTACTACAGCATGCCCACTCTAAAAGGTCACCGTTCGCAACTGGTACATACACGGTGATACCATCAACAATTTTAGACTTATTTTGTAGCTTGAACTGACCACCGCAAAAATATTCATCAAGGGGGGTGGGGTGGGGTGTTCGACGGACAAATGCCGAGTCCTACCCATCGACAGGGGTGGGTGGCGGGCAATCATGGCCTGAAAATGGCCATTAAGCTATTATGTTGACTCTCTGTTCCGGTATATATTATGTTGCTGCTTACAGTATCGTAATGTTTAAAAGGGAAGTCAACATTAATAATTTCTTGACAATATGTTTTATGTAACCTCACATTCTAAACATTCTGGTCAATACTACATTTGTGGAATATGAGTTATGAATCAAAATCCAGCCGTTTTTATCCATGTGACAGGGCGGCCATTTTGCCACTTGCTGTCGAGTGAAAATGACATCCCAGTTACTCAGGGCTCAGGCAATGACCAATCACAGCTCCGCTGTTTTCTAAAGCTGAGCTGTGATTAGTTGTTACCTGAGACCTGAGCAACTGTGATGTCATTTTTACTTCACAGCACGTGGCAAAATGGCCGCCCCGTCACATGGATAAAAACTGCTGGATTTTGCTGCTTAACTTATATTACAATAATGCAATAGTGATCAGAATGCCATATTTAGGCTAGAGGGGCTGCATAAAACATATCGTCAAATAATTTTTTTGGGGGGGGGGGTTGACTTCCCCTTGTTGTTCATAGAGTTTCTGATTTAATGCAGTATAAACTAATTTTGATAATCATGATGACATAAACTTACAAAAAAATATATTTTTTTAGAACTTTAAATTGTAGTTCCTTCCCCCATCTAATTTACATTTATCATCTAGCCTGTTATTATGAGCCTCTACACTGAGTCACCATCATCATCACAGTAGCCCCTTGAGGCTTTTAGTAGCCTGGGGACTTGTTGCAGATTTGTAACTGTTTTCTTGCACTCTGTTGGACACAGCTGGTTGGAAAGATAATACTTGTGCTTTACTTCCTATTTTAGCAATAGCTTAAGTGTGTGATTATACTGTATGTGTGATCTCTCATTTCTTATACTGTATATGACAGTGATGAAGAAGCTGTGTGTGCTGATCATGTGACACAACCCGAGTGGTAGATGAAAAGAAAACTATCACTTACCACACACGCAGACATGCACGCACACGCACACACACACACACACGATGCTTGAATAAAGCTTGAAGCCTTGAAACCCATGAAACCCAAGAGATCGATGTCCAGTTTATATTATTGTGAATGTTCTGTCATGTATGTGTGTGTGTGTGTGTGTGTGTGTGTGTGTGTGTGTGTGTGCGTGCAGGTTGGGGTAGGGGGTGCATAGAGCTCTCACATTGCTTACAGCTTTTTTTTCTAGCTACGCCATAATCCTCTGCAGAACCACAACCACTGATGGTGTGTTGACCCTTGAACATATGCTGCGGGGTGTTTGCATGCGTATGCATGTTCGTGCGTGTGTGTGTGTGTGTGTGTGTGTGTGTGGCAACATTCATTTTCTTGCTAAAGGGGAAGTACAGCTGGACAAGTTGATTTGACGGACTGGGGCCAGATATAGACTGTACAAATCTGAAACAAAGGGTGTACAATGGTGGGTAAAATCAGCCACCGTAACTCTAAAGCAGTGGTCATACACCTAAAAGTCAGACAGAAGCATAAAGGAAAGAGCTTGCTGATATTATAAAATGTCAGAAATCATCTCACAGCTTGACTGACAGTGACCACTGTAAGGGCACCATGCTATGACACAAATATCACAATATAGTGCCACAGTCACTATCAGCAGTGCCAAACCCACTGTTGATGCAGAAGAAACAGAAACCAAATATATATTAGGAATAAAGCATGCTATGTTTAAATTACTGTTTACAAAATGCTTTGTTTGAGTTTAATTCTTATTAATTTTAGTAACAGTAGTAGTTTTTTTCTTTTCAATATAAGGAGTGTTTGTCAAGTGCAAAAAAGAGGGTTCCATAGAATTGTATGTGCACATACAATACTGTTTCGCTTTTATCAAAGCATAAAAACATATGCGATGGTCATTTAAGAAACTTGTTGCCACAAAGAGAGTAAGTGGGTGAAGAAGCAACAGGTCTAAAATGCTACATTTAACATCCATGTTTCTGACAATCAGACATGGGTCAATATGGCATTTGCTGTCCGGCCAAAAATTTGTGCAACAGTGCACTTTATCGCCCGGTGTGGCGCTTTAAGCAATTTCCACAAAGGCATATCAGCATGTCTGATTATTTAAACTATAAAAATAAAGTAAAGAGAGGACGCACAGCGGTTCTTTCTCAATATACAGAACGCAGAGTATGTTCTTGTCAACTGGTCTTCTAAGAACGTTTTCCCCAAGAATGCGAGCCTCTTTATAAAATGTAACGGTTGTGAATATATTATTCACCTGCCACCTGCTCCCTTGCCAGCAGCACAAAATGCATCATATTTTCATAGCCAAGCTTTCATAAGTATCCGACCGATGCATCCAACCGGATATTACATTACATGCCTTCTTGGTTTATTCAAACTTTCAATGATGGCGTTTCGTGAGATAATGGACGTAAGAATGGATAAGAATGCAAATTGAGAAACAGCTAATGTAACCCTTAGTCATATAGTCATGTACAGTTTGGAAGTTATACTGATTGTGAACCAGTTTTACCTGCTGTTGCGCAAATGGAACAGACAACAGGTGGAAATGAGAGACAATTAGCAAGACAACTCGGGAACACTTTATAATAACTATCCGTTATAACTAGTAATGGATCATGAGTAAACTGTTAATGAGTTATTTACTCCGAGTTAATGAGGAATAGTTGCAATTTAAGAATAATCTTCCAATAATGTATATAGACTATTAACTGATACTAGACAAGTCACTAGTAATTTACTAATAGATTGTTTATGATCTATTACTGATTTAGTATGTATAGTTATAAATCATTAACTATAACTCATTACCTAAGTTTATTAATGATAAATTAACTATCTTAAAGCAGGACTATAAATCCTTAACAAACTGTTAACAAACAAAACATCATTAATATTTCATTAATTAACAGGTTCCTAATGATCTATTTACTAGTTATAACAGATGTGAAAAGTGTTACCGACAACTCTCCAAAGGAATGGTTCTGCAGGTGGTGACCACAGACCACTTTCAGGTCTTCATGCCTTCTGGCTATTTATTTTCCCCTTTTCTAGTCACTTTTGCATTTTGCCAGATCTCTCACCACCAGAGGTTTTATAAACCAGTTTCTACAAACCACACCCAGGATGGAGTTTCAATGTGCACTGTAGCAAGAAGGTTTGCTGTCTCTTTCAGCACAGTTTTGAGGGCATGGAGGAGATACAAGGAGACAGGCCAATACACCAGGAAACTTGAAGGGAGCCGAGGTAGGGCAACAACTCAGTAACAGGACTGCTATTTATCAAAGAAAAAACAAGACTGGCTAATTGCCAATGGTGCCATGTGCTCTTCATGGATGCAAGCAGGTTCACACTGAGCATGTGACAGACGTAGCCGCGTCTGGCAACGCCGTGAAAAATGCTCTACTGTTTGGCAGTGGGTCAGAAATATCCTGTGCAGCCCTCCAGAGAAATGTGATGGTTAGACCTACCGGGATGACCACTGTGCCCCAGGTTCCTTCTGATGCATGACAATGGTAGGCCTCAGGTTCCCCAGACCTCAGTCCGACTGAGCACATATGAAACATCATGTCACGTTCCATCCACTAATGCGATGTCGCAGCACAGACTGTTCAGAAGTTGACTGATGCTCTGATCCAGGTCTCTGAGGAGATCCCTCAGGAAAACATCCATCATCTCATCAAGAAATTGTCAAGGTGATATAGGGAGTGCATACAGGCATGTGGAGAGCACACGCACGCACAAACTATTGAGACTCATTTGGACAATTGATCATTCGGTGATCTGATTCTCTATTTTGGTTTTGAGTATGATTATGAATCCATAACTCCATGGGATGATGATTTTGATTGCCATTAATCATTCTTATGTTACTTTGTTCTTGATGCATTTCCCTATGGAATGAACTTTGTCAACCAGAAATCAACCTTGGACTAGTTGCCAACTAATCACACTGACATCGTCACCCTCTTAAAGTCAACCCCCCCACCTCCCTACCCCCCATATCATCTCCTCTTGATGCTAATAGTTAATTTTTTTATGTTTCCTGAAAGAGCTGAACAAATGACTTAGGCAATTATTTTGAGAAGGCATCTATCTATATGTTACTTTTGATAACAATAATCGTACGATAGCCCTATTAGAAGCAATACAAATGTAGAATAGCTGGCGAGGCATGTGCATATTTTCATCTTCCTATGACACTAATTGTTTACCTCAGGCCAATGTATATTCTATATCAATTTACTTTTAATATGATGATACCAGAGTGAACGCTCAATATTGCATCCGTATGAGATGCAGCTTACTGTCAAAAGCTTTGTCATCCACATTTTTTTATATCCTTCTACAGTCTACTGTTGCAGGCTTGAACTCATTTGGCAGCACCTCAAGCAAAAGACAACTGAGGTTAAGAACAGTTAGGAATCTGTAAAGGAGAGGAAAGATGGATCCAGTGACAGCAGAATGAGTAGAGGAAAGAGAAAGGGAGGGGATCTCATCATTCCCAATGGTTGCACCCCTCCTCCATTGTCATGCTTCAGCAATTGTGATTGACAGCGTCCAACCCCCCCTTGACACCCACACAGACACACACACACACACATGCACATATCGGTGGTGAAATATACACCAAAAATGAACCTCAACAGTCTCTAGGTACTTGTTGCGGGTGTTTGTTGTTTATTTGTGTGCATTTGTTTGTGTCAGTCGTAGTGAGTGAGTGTGCATGTCTTTGTGAAAGCAGAATGTCTAGCTGTAAATTCATCCATTTATTTTCTATGTCCTCCTTAGGAACACGGATAATCTAGAGCCTATTCTAGCTAACCTTGTGTGAGTGTTTTCACGTAACCAAAGTAACACAACGTGTATGCCAATTCCTAACTCCAGAACTGTGACTACGTTTACATGTGCAGGCAATAACCCTTTTAAAACCCGAATATTGGCAATATTTGGACTTTGAAAGGCCATGTAAATGCACACAATAACCCGAATAAGACCTTATTCAGGTTATTGTGCGTGTTTACATGGATAGAGTACGTACGTAGAAGAATGAAAGCTACATTTTGTCTAGGTGTGGTCTACTTCTCATCTAAAGCAGTGGGAAAAGCCTCACTTTATACTTGCTACTGCATCAGCTCTTGCAAATTATGGGCACACTGTCCTGCGGATTTTTCACACAGTGAACAAGTGCAGTGTGTGTGTGATGGCTCATTCAAACACGGCGATGGAACTGATTACATTTGTCAATCAAGGATCCATCCATCCATTCATCCATCGCCACCAACTTTACATGATCCGCAAGTGGAGCTCTTGCAGTTCCTTATAAATGTATTTCGCAGGTGTCAATCTCCTGCAAGTCAGTTTATGTTTCTGCTATGAAGACCACATGCCCCTCCTGTGCGAGGAGCTGCTTCCATTGGCGGGGAAGCAAGAAAGCTGTGTTTACTTTTACAACTTTTTATTTTTGAAGAATGTGTACCGACAGCATTTGTTGTACCACACTGATTCTGCTCCCATCGTTTCCATTCACAATATTAGCACATGGCTACTGGAGCCAAAATCACAGCCCCTTCGAGAGAGTAGGGTATGGGATAGGCGTGGCCTGGTGTAGCTATTTACATAAAAGTGACACTCCCCTAAAACAGGCTCTTTTTTTTAACAGAGTGTTTTTGGGCTGATTTAGGGACAGCAAAAATATTAGATCCAAAGTCAATTTTGACGAATGCATGTCACAGACATGTCTTTTACACATTTGAGAACTATTTCAGTATGTGGAAAACTTAAATAATATGAGATCTTTAAATACTCACGTTTACTCACTTTTTAAAAAATCTTTTTTTTATTGTATTTTTTTAATATTCCACAAAATTGAAGTCACACTCACTATTCTTCGAATGGCTGCACCTATTGTTTAAGTGTGGCACCAGCCATTGAAGAAAAAAATTATCACAACACAAGCAAGTGCAAGCTTGAGGCTGTTAGAATTTGTGGCACGCAGCTCGATTTCTATCGACTTCAGTCATTGGTCAGTTTGGCTAGATGAATATACAATGGGACCTTGGTTAACAAACCAGTCAGTTTCCAAACAAAATTTTGGGACAAATGTTGCTCTTGGTCATAAACTAAGCTTAAATTCCCAAACGGTTACAGCATCTGAGAAATGCGGATTAAATAGTGAGCCAAACCAAAGACTCAGTAGAGCTGAAGCTGTAATAGCTGCTCTTTAATTCCCTGTTCCAGTAGGTGCCGAAAAGTCATGTTTTGTTTACTACTTATCCTATGTATGTTGACAGGAACAACCTGGTAGGTCTTGAAGGAATATTAAATCACTATATTAAGTGTAATCTTTGCGTGTCCAAAATAATTGTATTCAGGATCTGATGAAGACGTTTTCTTGCAAGAATTTATTTAGAGGCCTCTAAAGACACAGTCAGGACACCACATCAGAATGCAACGTGGATTCCCCCAAGTGTGTGACAATTTACAGAACATCGACTCATTTATACAAAAAAGATAAAAGGTTCCTCCTCCCGGCTCTTGATTGAACAAAGGGCAGACATGTCATCTCCTAGTGAACAAATGTGTAATGTTGTTAGTAAGCAGACGTTTACATACAGACATGTTGATTCCAGGTTGGCCAAAGGTGTAATCTTATTAGTAAACAGACATTTACATACAGTTCCCCTTCTTGACTGGGGGAACAAATGCAATTAGGATCTAACCCCAGACTTTTAGACTCCAATGCCAAAAGGCTCTAATCAACATCATGCACATTCCTATCTTCAATAGCTTTGAAGGTGAGAGGATAAAATAAAGTTCACAAAATCATTACTCCACTGTATTATTTTAAACACTCATGATTATATCACATTGATATGCCTATAAGTAAACTCAAAAACAGTAAAACATCAAATTGAAAATATTAAATGTCTTCAGTCTACATACGTAAAAATATCACTCCATCTCACATTTGTTGTAATCTGTTAATTTGTCTTACATAAACTTTCAAAGGTTATCTGACATGGGTTGTTATAGACTTAGCATCGCGAAGATAGACATACTTCCAGAAATAACATTTAAATTAATGTCAGATGAGGACAAAGGCAAGCAGAGAAGCCCAGAGATGTCACTGCCAAAATCCAGGTGTACTCATTTGCTGCCTTAACACATTAAATGTAAAACAGGAGTGGGCACTTTGCTATTATGCTAGCACGGCTAATGAGCGTACAGTCATTGTGTCAATTGGCTTAATTTTACATTTCCAGTTTACTATTCTACCTGTGTAACATTCACTCTATGTGGAGGGTCTACTAAATAACAGTAGCGTGACGTGACTTGACATGAAGAGGACTAATTGTCCATTTTGCTCCGTAAAAACTGAATTACAGTAGTGGGGAAAAAAATAACAATCTTCATTTGTTTGTTTTTGTTAACATTGACGACATTGATGCTTTGGCTAGTTAGCATTTATAGCTAAGGGCTAACTCAATGGCTAATGCCGCTGTTTGTTTGTTTTAGCAAAGCCAAATTGATTGCTCCTGAGTTCCGTTAGCAACCTAAAGTTTAATATATGCAAGTCATTACTATTGCACTCCTGCAGATTTAATGTCTAACTGAAACATAAGAAGATGGCATTTGCTTTTTTATTTATTTTCTTATAGCCTTGATTATTATGTTTTGTTTATACACATTTTTCACTACTAATACTTTTTGTCAGGAAAATAATCACTTCTGTTTGCAAGATTTTTTTTTTTTTATGCACCAATGATTACAGATTTTTAACCATTTATGTTTGATTCCTAGTTAGCAAAATCTTTCTTGTCCTCCAGGCTGCTATTTGTGAACCCTCTTCTTTTTTCTCCTCTTGATTGCTGTTTTTGGAGTGAGGGCCTCACCATTCAACCCAGGTCAACATGCTATTGACCTTTGCTCTTAAATTGCGCCCCTTTAATTTCCTTTCTTTTACACACACACTGACACTGTTTTGTCTGGTGAGGATCCACTGCTGAATGGCACTATTTCCAGTTTGTTTCCTGCCTTAATAAAGAACACACACACATGCTAGCTCCGTGTGTGTGTATGTGTGTGTGTATGTGTGTGTGTGTGCAGAGGAGGTTGGTTTGAAGGCAATGACGGATGATGGTGAAGAAAGAGGTTCCCTCTGTCTGTTAACACCCATAAACTACCAATCTGTCAACCTTACAATGTATGTGTGTGTGTGTGTGTGTGTGACATATTGGCTGTCCACTGCTTGGTCTCAGGGGATGGCAGTTGGAAAGCCTGTGGCTTCTGTCTTGATTGGTCACGGATGTCAGACACACATGCACCCCATGCACCTCACACACACTGACACATCGACAAGTAATGTGTGTGGCGAATGTGTTGCATTGTTCTCAAAGCAACAGACGTGACTACGCGTTGATGAGGCTTCAGCATCTGCCAGAAACAACAAAAACGCTCATTTAGAGTCCAATAAACAATCTGCTCGATGACTAGTAGACATCAGAAAATTGCATGGAATTACTTCCCAACTCACTTTTCGAAGTATACACTGTCGCTCAGTACATGAGATAGATGTAACACATTGACTAGACTTGACATCTAAAATATTGAGAGACATACTACATGGAGGTCAAGCATCCACTGTGTTTGAGAACATGATGCTCTCACTATCTTCACCTCAAGTTTGCCCTTTGCTAAAACACCTCAAGTCACATTGCTGCTGCAGTTGAAATGCCTCCGACTTGCTTTTCAGTATGCTGCAAAGGGAGCTGATAATGTCCTGTCCTTGACTACTTCAGAGCTATTTCTCATTGAAGATAAAAGCCATGCGTAAGCGGGTTAGTTAGTCCGGCCTTTGTGTAGTTTTAGGGGTATTAATGTGCCTGCAACACACTTTTTGTCATGGGGAAAGTAGTTTATTATCACAAAGCAAAATGAGGAAAGTAATAGATCAACTTCAGGTAGAATGGTGTCGTAAAATGTAACTGCTGGCATTGTTATATGGTGTATATTCAGTTAAAGCCAAACGTATTCATAGACTGACCAGTTATTTGTGAAGTTGTAATCGGTTTGCTATTTTTTTTTCCAATCCCATTAAATTACATACAAAACATGATTCTTGGAACAAAAAATAATGCAAATAGAGGAAGTCCTTGAGTTAAGATCGTCTTCCTGTCTTTGTAATCTTACAAAACTATTTTGATAAAAAAAAAAAACAACGCTAAAACTCACATATCAGAAATAAGATTAAGAACACAACATTCCATAGCTGCCCTTAAAGAGGACCTAGAAAATCTAAAGTTTATGCACATGAAGATCCCAATATTGCATATAACGCTTTTCAGTCTATCATAAGCACTTTATACAATAAACATTGTCCATTAATTAAAGTCACCAGGAAGTATAAGGGCCTAAATAACCCATGGGAGGCAAAGGGGATAGAGAATGCGTGTAAAAAGAAAAATAGTTTATATAAAACATTTATAAAATTTTAAACTGTTGATGCTGAAATTAAATATAAGACCTATAAAACTAAATTAGTAAATATTATAAGAACAAGTAAGAAAGATTATAATCATACACTATTGGAGCAGAATAGAAGCAACACATATGAAATATGGAAAATATTAAAACATGTAATTAAAAATAATTCTAAAAAAATAGATCATCCAGAATATTTTTTTAAAGATAAAAATATTGTTATTGATAAAATTACAGAAATAGCTAATGAATTTAATAAATTCTTTGTCAATGTTGGTAATGACCTACTTAAAGAAATTCCTGAGCCAAGAAATAAATATGAAGTAGATAAATGTATTAAAAATAATTCCTACACTATGTTTCTTAGTGCAGTAAATGAAACTGAAGTTTTAAATGTTGCAAAGACACTAGAGAAATAAAATAATATCGGCATGACATTAGTTAAAAGCATCATCGAACCTGTTGTACAACCGTTCACATTTCGTTCAATTTGTCATTTAAAGCTGGTACCTTTCCATCAAAAATGAAAACCGCTTAAGTCATTCCTATTTATAAAAACGGAGATAGACATTTATTCACTAACTATAAACCAATATCACTTTTGCCACAGTTCTCAAAAATTTTAGAGAAACTTTTTTCACATAGACTGGACACTTTCATCAAGAAACACAAGCTCTTAAGGGAAAATCAATATGGATTTAGCGGAAAACGATCAACCTCAATGGCAGTCGTGGGACTTGTAGAAGCTATAGCTACAAATATAGATAATAAATAATTTACTATTGGGATTTTAATAGATTAAAAAAAAACATTTGATACTATAGATCATTGTATATTATTGAATACATTAGAGAGATAAGATAAGAGGCTTAGCATATAAATGGATTAAAAGTTACCTAGATAACAGATCTCCATATTTGCAGTTCAACAACATGCAATCAAAACAATTGATAATCTCTCACGGCGTTCCCCAAGGGTCAGTGCTTGGCCCTAAGTTATTTATATTATATATAAACCAAGGGTGTCAAATGTATAGCCCACGGGTCGGATCAGACCCGCAAAGGAGTTTAATTCGGCCTGCGAGATGATCTTGTAAAATAAAAAAATTAGTAATGTTGGACGGACCAATTAATCAGACGGCCAAAATCAAAACAAATACATTTTCAATTTCACAAGCAACCCTCAGATGAGCAATGCAACTTGTACGTGGAATTGACCAGGATATCATTATTTTAGACACAACCTAATGTTAGGATTTGTAACATAAACATGCTGAACATGACACACATTGAGCTACTGGTAACACAAACACATATGACATGGATTAACGTCCTATAACTTCATTAACTGCACCACACAATGCATTCTGGGAACAATATATTTGAAAAACAGGTAGATATAACCCGCCTGGAACTCATATGGATAAAGTGTTGCCACGTTACAATTGCATTTGGGTTATTTTATTGTAACAATATATTAACCGCTATTTAGGGCTGGCCTACAAATAGCAAAAATATGTGTATAACTGACACCAATTATTTTTAAGTTATATACCATGATTTTGCCAGTCTGGAACTGCGTTCCGGTAAAAAAATTGTTCCGGTCCGAAAATATGATGGCAGCTGTCAAAACCCCATGTTAAATAACCTGCCAGGCAGCCACCCAAGAAGAAAAAAAATCTACTAACATCAGATTTACATACACATCAAGTCACCAAAAGCGGGGGGAGCGTGAGGCGGCGCGATTGCATATCACGCGGATGGGCGCATGCGTGGGGCAGCGTGGAAGACGCATTTGGAGATAGGTGCGGTGCAGCAAAAATTTGCCTACGGCAAAGTTGAAAAATGTGAACTTTCTCGGATTTCGCCTCACGGCCTGGAATATATGCCACATCGGCTTCGGAGATGAACTACGTCACACACAGCGTGCTGTCTGTTGTTACCTGCGTGCAACAACACGGGCAGCCACTTAATACTCCCGTAAAAAAATGTATCCCCTCCTCCATGTTTTTCAATAAATACATAAAAACACACGTGGGCTTTTTTTTTTTAAACAAGAACAAAGTATTTATCGTGGAGAAGCAAAAGAAAAGCAAGCACTTGCGCTCATTCAATGACTACACACGCAGTAGGAAATCTCACATATACATAGAAAAAGCTCAGACAAGGGGTATAAGTGTCTATCCAAAAAATTCAAAACAAGAACAAATATTAAGCAAAGGTATGTTACAATTATAGGATGGAAATAATTTTGGAATTCACCTGAAAATGTGTAAAACACTGGTAGTGTTTAAAAGGATGTATAAAAACAAAGTACAACAACGAAATTTAAATCAGGTATAAGTCAGTACAAATGTAGAAAAAAATTGTGCAATTAAAAATGCATGTGTATGCCTATGTGCTGATTTATATATCTGTAAAAATGTTTGCTTATCAACTAAATGTAGAATACTGTTGCCATATATATGCACGTATAAGTGCAGCTGTTTATGTGTAAGTTTGTGTTAGCTTGTTTGTTTGTTTTTCTTTTGTAAAAGGGTAGGACTTGATACATTTTTTTATTTTTATAAAATAAGTTGTATAAAAAACTACATTATACATTAAAATACAATAATAAGATGCTGTACTTAGCATTACTGCTTAGAAGTGGATGGAAAGGCATAGACACTCCCAGTGCACAAACACAGACAAGCGTTAGCATTTAGCTAAGCAGAAACACTGGTGACAAAATGAGGCGTGGCGTACAGCCAAAACGTTGTCGGTTGAGTGTGTTGTTGAGTGTGACTCTTGGACTCTGTACTAAATTACAATACTATCTAAGTGTACATTTTTCATATTTATTGATGTCACTAGGGAACACAATTTTTATTGTCACAAACAAGTTGCCATGTAACTGATGAGCCCAACTGTAATCAGCTAATCTTACTATAGCTAATCAGTAGAATTTTGCTTATCTGGAGAGTAAACTTGACATGCTAGAAAACTACTGACTGCAAATGTGGAATCAGCATGCCAATTTTAGTTTTAGTCATCATATACATCTAACTCTATAATTGTTGTTTTTAAAATTGCTCCACAGTGTAATCACAGTTCAGTATTAAAAGTGCCGTCATCCCACAAAGAGATTGTAGGAATAACATAGAATATGTATTGGTTGTGCAGTATTGTTCCTATAACATATTTGTGTACCACGCGCACACGCACGCGCACAAACTGACCATTCAATACTGTCTGGCAGTACTTGTCAAGATGTGACAGAATATATGATAAGCTGTCAGTCGGTACAAATCCTCATCTGTCTGCACTTAACCCCCCGCCCCCCCCATCCTGCCATAGACACACACACACACACACGCACACACATTGTCAGACATCTTTAAAGATAGAGAAGGAGCAATGAATTAGCTCCTTACACATTGGTCATCTCAGCTGTTTTTTTTTTTATTGGCATCTTCTGAGGTAGTATCAGAGGCAAAACAGAAGGTGCCAGTGTGTATGCGACGAGTGTGTCCCGAGGTTCACTGCCCACATTCCTTTGCCTCGTAAACAAACTATGCATTTCATTTTGAAATGGTATAATGTGAACACGAACTTCATATACCGTCACATTCATATACCGCTAAAATTGAGAAAACATCGAGGCAAATTATCGAGACTAGGAATGAGTGACTTATACTAATTAATATCGTTTGACCATCATCTGGAATTTGTTCAACAATTTGAGTCCGTCGAAATCCATTAAGACTCATTTGTACGGAATGTGAGTGTATATTTTCGACATCCAGTCAATATTATTCTTCTAACCTGAGCCCTCGGGACAATTTTGAGTGTTGAATTATAATTAACTTAGAATGCATGTTTTTGGAATGTGGTAGAAAGTCAGAGTATCCTGAGAAAACGCATGCAAGCACAAGCATAATGTGAATTCCACACTGGAGGACTTGGCTAAGAAGCAGCCAGCAAAACATAATAATAATAATAATAATAATAATAATAATAATAATAATAATAATAATAATAATAATAATAATAATAATAATAATAATAATAATGGCAGTACAGTGGAACATTGATTAGCACGTCCGCCTCACAGTTCTGAGGTGCAGGGTTCGATTCCGCCCTTCCTGGGTGGAGTTTGCATGTTCTCCCTGTGCCTGCGTGTGTTTACTCCGAGTACTCCGCTTTCCTCTTACACTCAGAAAAACATGCATAGTAGGCCAATTGACCACTCCAAATTGTCCATAGGTGTGATTGTGGGTGCAAATAATTGTCCATCTATGTGTTCCCTGATATTGGCTGGCGACCGGATGTATCGCGCCCATTGACAGCTGGGATAGGCTCCAGCATGCACGCAACCCTCGTGAGGATAAGCGGTTAGGAAAATGGATGGATGGATAATAATGATAATAATAATAATAATAATATTGAGTGAATCGTGTTATGAACTGTGTTTTCATTGACTATTGTTTTGATTGAATTTTGGTGTTGACCAACCTTCTTCGGTCTACTACTAAGTGGCTAGCGAGCTCATAATTGCCAAAGAACAGCACAGTGGAACACTGATTAGCACGTACGGCTCACAGTTCTGAGGTGCAGGGTTTGATTCCGGCCTCCCTGGGTGGAGTTTGCATGTTCTGCCCGTGCCTGTGTCTGTTTACTCCAAGTACTCTCGTGAGGGTAAGCGATTAGGAAAATGGATGGATAACAATAATAATATTTGGTGGATTGTGTTTTCATTGACTTTTGTTCTGGTTGGATTTTGGTGTGTTGATCAACCTTCTTCCGTCTACTACTAAGTGGATCGCAAGCTCATAATTGCCATAGGACGTGTTATTGCTTTATCTGGCTGTGACTTCATGGCACGTTGGATCTGTCAACCAAACATTGGAACTATAGCATATCAAAGACAGTGAACTCATTGACATCTACTCCATGTATTCATTCAGAGGTGCCACTTTGTACAATATAATACAATACAATATATTTGCAAGAGTAGCACTGCGGTGACTGGTCCTTTATTTGAACTAAGCTAATCCACACTTTTGTATAGATACTTTAGAGAAATAACATCAGAACTAATTCATGAAACATCAATAGGTGCCATATTTTGTAGCAGAGTGCACATAATATACAGTATATATCTTCAGCAGGCAATCTTGGCACCAAATGTAAAAAAAATGTTGGCATTGATTAAACTAGCACCTGACGATGAAAGTAAAATATTTCATTAGATCTTGTTCACATTAGAAAATACAGCAGAATACTGAGCCTTACCCAGCTTGCATGACATCTGGGGTTACATGTGCCACAATGGCCGCCGTCTTTACAAGCCGAGAGTCATTTTCCCACGAGAGTGATTCATTTCCATAAATGATTTTTGCACGAGAGGCAGACAGCAAGTCCTGTTTGCATTTCACTGTTTGCATGCACTTGTTTGTATGCTTGTATACAATTCTTAACATTTCACATGTACTCATTATGCAAAGAGGTCAATGCGTGCAAAATCATGAACTAGAAGAAATCAAAATGCATGCAAACACTTACACCACTTAAACACATGCAAATTGAGACTCATACATTGTATGGTTAAAAATGTCGAACGCCTGTTATAGTGATCCAATGTTGGCCTTGCAATTCTAGGACGGACACAATGTCAGGTGGTCGAGTTTCACAGCTGCAAGATTGGGAAAGAGAAGTACAAAACAGATCCAAGAACACAAAACAGAATTACTGTATATTTAATCAATAATAATAAACAACTAGACAAAGTGGAGCGTGTGATAAGTAGAGCTCTGACAGTTACCCTGAATCTTTAACTTTAACTTTGAGGTGCAAGCCTATAAAAATTAAGACCTAATAACTTACATTTTCATATTCATTGTACTATTTCTAGCCTTAGGGTTGTACTTGGTTGTAACAGGATACTTTGTAGCTTTTGCTTTTTTTTCTTTCTTTTTTTTTACATTTCCTTTCTTGTCCATTTTGATTCCGTTGAGCTCATTGTAAATCCAGGTATTTTATTGCTAACTTCTCATCTAAACCTTGTGCTTCTAAAGTCAATACTGTAGGCCCCATGTTGAACTAACCTTTTCCTACCACATGCTAGCGGTTTATAACAACGTGGAGCTGGTGACCCCGGTGGCACACAGAGCTGCTCATATCTTGACCTTAATTGCACCTCTGGAAATGGTTTTCAGATGGAGTCGTTTTCTCAACTGGTGGAAGCAATTTTGTTTTTCCTCTGGATTAGGCCGATGCTTGCTGCATAAAGTCAATGACAGCCGGGGCGTACAAAAGCCTATCAGTATCTAAAAATGGGTTTTAGTTGATGAAATGTTGACAGAACATTTACCAACGGAGTTACCCTGCCACATTTCCCTACCCTAAAATTCCTGAGCCAGTACACTAATAAAGATGAAGTCTAAATTAAGGTTAAAGAAAAAAAGATGAGGAGAATTAGTGGGTTTAGTGAGTTTAAAAAAGGACATCTCCTCGTACCCCTTTATGTTCTTTTCATCCTTATATTTCTATACTTGAAAGGCTTTTCACTTTTAGCTGCGGCTGTATACTTTTTAGTCTGGATTTTAAATCCAAGTGTGATCAAAGACCAGCACAATCGTTCTGACACCATTTTCCCTTTTACAATGCTGATTTGTTCTTTGAGATTATCCTGCTGTGAGCTCACTATCGCTTTGTGAATTTTCTTTGTTTTCTGTGATCACAAGCAGCAGTCCTCTCCCACTAGGGGTCGTCATGATACATGGATCATGTGAATTTGATTAATCTGACATCCAAATAAAAAAGGTTATGTTGTGAAGTTTTGAGTTGATGGAGGAATTATTCAAGATGGCAACTAGCAGTGTAAACAATTCAGGTCTGATTCAGTTGGTGTCTTGGACATAAAAAATATTATTCCATTTGAAATAATTTATCAGGGCCATATTATGGAAAATTTACTTCTTAGTGGCTTGAATGCAAATAGTTGAGACTCTGGAGTGCCTGCCCACTCATCAAGCATGAAATCAAGCAACAAATAAACCTTTATTTAGCTGCCTATTGCTGGAAACGTGTCTTGTTGCCTGTTGAAAATATTACTTGCTCCTCAGAATCAGAATCAATCAGTCATTCAAATTCAAATGTATTCATCCTTCTAAAATAGGTATCTTAAAAAGCCTAATTAAACTTTGCTCCCTCATTCAGGGTGCTGCTATTTTGGCTGGCTTACAACTCTGCTCAAACACTGATTGGTTAAAATGAGCTGCTACATTCTACCAAATAAATAAATACATAAGGCATCAAGCATATCGTGATTTGGAATGGAACTACAGTTTTGCTGCACGTTTTAAACAGGGATATACCGTTGCTTGACACAAAACAATGACACAGCAGATAATATAATGCAGGAATATAGTAAGATCACTTTTTGATTTGAAATGTATTTCATTTTAAGAAAGACTTGAAGCAGCATACACTTTATGCTGCTTCAAGTCTTTAGCTGTGGTTTAGTGAAGCAATTAGTTTTTACAAGATACAAGTTACCAGTACATTTAAATAATTGAGTACTAATTGACACGTGTAGCATGTCAGCTCCATGAGTAAACATAAAATACGTTTTTAAATGGCTTTTGCGTGTTGGGGTTACTTTCTCTTTAAATTTTAATCGAGATTTGGGGCTCAAAACAGTAAAGCCGTACTTTCTATGGTACACCCTGCAGTAGACGTGGACAGGTGATGCGGTAACTTGAAACAAGAATGCCCCTTAACCCCCCCCCCCCCCAAAAAAAAAAAAACTGCTTTCTAGCGGCCAGTTTAGGAGGACAAAAAGTGTACTGTAATTTTCTTGATATTTGATTTATTTTGACCTGAAAGGAACAAACACCTGGTAATTAAAAATATTGGTTCATCTGTCTGTACAAAATTAAATTGAGGTACTAATGGACACTTTCTCATTCTACAAACAGACACATACATAAGAATTTTTACGAAATACTTATTTAAGACTACAGTTGTGTAACTATCAGTGCTGTATGTATGTGTGCGCGTGTGTGTGCATGCAAGGGTTAGTGAAGCTCAGATGTGAGATTACAGAAGGGATTATGGGAATTATAGTTCAATGAGACACAGAGGGTGGCTGACAGGTGAGACTTGTTAATGAAGGCTTAATGCGAAAATGCTAAACACACACACAGACACACAGACACCAATGCTGTCCAGCTGGTGTGTGAGCTCAGTACAGATGGGACCTTGGTTGGGAAATACGTCTCACGGCAGACTAGTAATTTGGCTTTTCATGCTTAATCAGTGGTAGCTGGACGAGACAGGATTGCAGCAACTGCTGACTAACTGCCTAAATTTAAAGAAACTTACTTTATATAAATTGGGGAATATCTATTCTTAAAACATTTTGTTTGAATTTTGTTGTCATATTACCCAAACTACCCGTAGCAAGGAACTTTAAACACAATTATTTGACTTGAACATATCCTTAGTAGTTTGGCACGATTACTTACCATTACCAAATGAATACTGGGGTCCCAACATTCTTATTAATTTTGTCACACATTTGATGGAATTTAGACATTTATGTACGTTGGTGAATTCAGAGAGACATTTGACCATAATGGGAAATATCACAGTGTCATACTTGCAGAAATGCATCTTGCCTTGCTGTGTCCCAATGAAAAATTGGGGATATAATGCTAGATATACATACTAGAAAACTGTAAGTTATCTAAATAAGCTTTTTTTGGGAAGAGTATTCATTACCACTATTAAACTTTTCATTTCCCGCTTCCTTTCCCTTCTTCCTTCAGCTCAGATTTTCTTTTCTTCGAGTTCCCTTCTTTGATTTATTTTTATTTTTTTGCAGCATGCTTCAGTTGGCACAGAGTACACACACACATTCACACACACGCTTGGATGCTCCCCAGAGTCTTAATACAGTCTTCTTTCAGGCTCTAACCCGTGATGTCAGTCACTGGGAGAGTGGGTGTGTGTTTTCAAATGGGTTTGGCTGTCGTCCACATTGCTGTCATCAACTTGCGTCCCTCCATTCAAACTCCGGGATGGCTTTATATCCTTCAACCTCTCTATCACTGCTGTAGAATAGGTTTGAGAGTACCACCATTTTGTAGTGTGAGAATTAAAATAAGATGACTGATATACATTTGTGTTTCAGGATTTATTAATATTGCAAATAAATTGTACATGTTTTTAACAGTAACTATATAATGTATTTATTTGATCAAATATTGTAAACTTTGATCATTTAGCGTTGGATTTATTCACCTTGTCTCCTTTGCTTGGTAGCTGGTGATGCTTCCATTTAGGTTATTGTTCCCTGTCAGTTAATTATGATCAAAGCTAATTACTGTGTTTTGAGGCTATAAGGGATTCTTTCTTTCAGGTTAGATCATCACATATGTAACTGTGAAAATTTTTTTCTTCTTCTCAGTTTTGGGCATTAACATTTATACAATAAGCCAAAAACATTATCCTTTCTAAAGCCTATAAAGAGTGTAATAGCATTATTATCTCCTGTAATCTTCTAATTCTGCTAATAGCAACTTGTATGTCATCTAAGCATTAAACAGAGTGGCCAAAAGTCCTCTTTTGTCCGGACATGCCCCCTTTTAATACATGCAGTCCGGGCGTTCAGGGGATTTTACGAATTCATGAATAAACCCCAAACATTATTATTATTATTATTATTATTATTAATAATTAAAAGAAAAAAATAGTCTTTTTTTTAACGTACCTCACTTCTTGATTGGTCAAATAAGGTGGTAAGCTTTTTCGCTGGCCCAGGACTTTAGCACACTGGCAGCGCTCTGCACTCCCAAACAGGAGGCATGTTCATGATGTGGGTTCGAAATAAAAAATAATAAATAAATAAACAGATTATAAAGGCCTAAGCAGCAAACACAATAAATGAGTTTCTTCAGTTGGTTTACCAGGCTACGTAAAACCTGGGCCTTGTGCTTGATGCTTGCCAAAGAACCTTGTCGCCATGGCAGCCATATTACACCCGGTCACACACACACACACACACACACGCACACACACACACACACATACACACACACACACAAATTGAAGAAGTAAATTATGGACCAGTTAAATATACTTTTTAAAGAAGCAGTGACAGTGATCACTGTGTAAATGAAATATGGAGCAAAAAAAAAAAAAGATTGCCAAGCAGTGAGATGAGAAGAGAGATGGCAAGCAGACAGAGAGTGATAACATCAAACTGCAGGACAACTAGGACAAGGACACACTGATGAAGTGTGTGCGTGTGTGTGTGTGTGTGTGTGTGTGTGTGTGTGTGTGTGTGTGTGTGTGTGTGTGTTTGCGTGCGAATAGAGAATAGAGAGAATAGAGAGAGCTGTCAAGATAGTGATTTACAGATAGAGAGAGAGTAGGTGGACTGCTGAAAGGGGATCAATAAGAAGGAAACCATGAAGTAAAAGAGAAAGAGAGATGTAAAAGAGGCACCAAAAATAAAGGAGGCAAGGATGGGCAGATGAGGATTGAGGGACATGACGTTCATGAAGATAAAAAATAATAAAACGTGAAATAATTCTGTAGTCTTCATTCTGTTGACTTAACAGTGATACTGAGGAAATTGAAATTAATTATAATGGATGGATGAATTGATGGATGGATGGATGATGTTTCAACTTGTTGTTTTTTTATTTTGGGGATTTTTGTTATCCAAACTTTTCAATGTTAGAAGTTGTGAAATGAACGAATGAAAAATGAGTCAGTATTTTTTCACCGGAAGAAAACAGCAGTTGCTTAAAGTCCCAAATTACTGGCACTAAGGAGTAATGTGTTCTGTCATCTGTGAAAGCACGTTAGATATAGAAGTGTTGGGAAATGGTGGATACACTTTGTACTAAATTACTCATGTTGCTTTGAAGTTTACCTCTGACAGGGAGTTAGTGGTTAGCTTGTTTGATTCACAGGCACACAAATACCTAACTGGTTTGCATCATCAACTTGAAATTATTTATCAACATTGCAAGCTACATTTTCTTCAGTGAAAACACTTTTATAAGAGCGTGTTATGTATGCATATTGAATTAGTCTGTGTGGAGGTCTATGCTCGCCAAACTGCCATTCTCTAATTTTGGTTAAATACCGGTAAGCTATATATTTGATCATGAAGGAAATTCATTGTGTCAATTGTTTGTTTTTTTCCCTGTTACAATTTGGTGCAGTGATAATTGAGCCTTAAAACCTCTGTCTGAAAACACACGTCATACTTAACCCGTGGGCAGTATTTTATTTTGAAATGAGAACCAACAAAAAGCCAAAAAATGGTCACAATAATGCCTAGGGGATAAACATGTAATGCGAGCAGGGAAACTATACAGAGAAATATTCTTAATTTTCACTTCTGTTGATTGATGTTTTTAAATAAGAGGCAGTTCCATAATGTGACTTCTTGTACTAACCAAAGATCACTTCCCAGGAACCCCGCTGCGCAGAGTGACGCCTTTGACCATGCAAACTGTCTCTCTGATCATGATGAAAGGCTGTTTTGGTGGCGTCAACATCAAACACAAGAAGCGATGTAGTCACTGCAGCTCACTGCCATCTGAGCCTTTTGCAAGATTGCATTAAATATAAGAACATGAAAACAATGTAAAGCATTAAGTAATAATATATTTATAGTGATTGAGTGTCATCCTTTAGAATGATACATTGCAAGTTACTGTATTTTTTTGGTCTCTTAGGATAAGTTGCACGGTTGCACCACAAAATACATCATGAAGAAGAAGAAGAAGTAGAAAAACACATATGTCGCGCTGTAGAACAAGTTGCATTTTGGGTGAAATGTATTTTACAAAACTGAGACCAAGAATGAAAACAGCTTGGACAGACACCCAAAAATTCCTGTTCCCTCATCGTGTTGACAGCGAACGAGTTTCTTCGCTTCTACATACAACAGACAAGTTTTTCTTTTCCTTTCTTTTCTTTTGCTTGTTGAAAGAATTCTGCTGCTGCGGTCTTCTGCCAAATTCATTTTATTCCTCTTTAAACCTCTTGAACCAATCTTCTCATCTTGATACACTTACACCCCACTGCACTTCCACACTGATAGTCAAAAAATATTTTTAAGATTCTAATAATAATGATTCATTTAATTAATTGATTTCTAAAACAATTCAGAGGGATTGTCCGACACTGTTTTCATATTTATGAATGAAATACGATGATTTCAATCACACACATCTGTGGAGCTCAGAATCAGCCTGCCTGGACCTTGATCCTGGAATGCCCAGCGAGGCGCACTGCAGTCTGTGCCAGTTTTTACGCCAAGTGTACATGCACCTGTCTGCAAAAATATATATCATTTGTGACACAAGTCCTTGGAACTTTTACACACCCTGTATATTTATCTATATATGGATTGTGTATTGTATATGTATTTATTGTTTTTTAAACAAAATTCTTAACACTTCTTAGATGACTTGACATTACTTTGTATGATACAGCACAAATCTATAACATTGCAAATTTATCACAATCCCCAATACTCTTATACGCTACAGTGCATGTACTCATACAGTATGTATCGGATACTGCACTTTATTTATGAGGAGAAGTTTAAAATAAAACACTTATTCAGTCTTCCTTATTGCTATTTTTTACGTTACCACATGGCATATTTTGGCATAATAGTGGGTACTATAGCTTCTTTTTTAATCCTTTGAGCATATTCAGGAGTCTTGAAAGGAGCAAGGTGACATCTTTACGTCATTACAGAAAAAATGCAAAAATTCAAGGATCATGTGCAAAAGGGTGAATTTTTCAGAAACCTTTGCAAGTAGGTGAGTTTGGGAATGGCAGTGAGTGCTACTCTCACTTGAATATATTATTTTGTTTATTACATTAAGATTAACAATATTATACTGTAGCAATGTTACGAGTGAGTCTACTCAAGATAATTTTAGGATATGCAGACATAATGTAATTGGCTTAATGGTTATGTTCACAGCAATGTATAATTTAAGTTGCATTACATCAGGAATAGTTTACAAATTAATAAAGATGCATGCCTTTATGCAAACACTTACAGATAACTGCACTGATTTTAGGTCAGATTTACCCTTTTAGACACTTGAGGAGAGTCCTATTAGAAGCAATTAAACTGCACTTCCAATTCACCTGCAGCTTTTATTGCAAAATCTATAAACCATCACAACATCCACAGTTTTTCCTTTGTTTTTTTACTACCTTTGTTGTCGAACAATCTCTTTATGGTCCGCTACCGTAACAATCGTGGCTTGATCGAATATAAGGCGGCCTCTGGGATACAAATTGGCTCTTGGCTGTAAACAACACCTTGTTCAAAGCAGTTTAGCTAAACATTAATGTGCTACGGAATGAGCACCAAGTGTATTTTGATAAAACATGTTGGCAGGAAGGCAGTAAAGCATGATATATCTGTCAGTTCAAGAAACAATGTTTGTTTTAGTGATGCACATCGGATTTCTATGAGTCTTGAGCTCTTTACCGTTTTTTTCCCCAATTCATTATAGTTTATGTGTTCTCCTCTGTTCTTCTCCCTGGCTGCAGCATCAGAGGCCTCTTCTTCATCATCATCTTCCTCAATTAGTACTGGTGGCTTCGTAGACTTCACGTTCACTAAGGAACCTCAAGACACAGTGACGGTGCGAGGAGGTGTGCTACAGCTTGACTGCCAGGCACAATCAGACTTGGCGTCCGGAACCCCTACCATCACATGGCGGAAGGATGGAGTGTTACTTAGTGTACTGGTGGATGAACGGCGGCAGGAGCTGGCCAATGGATCTTTGCTCGTTCACAATATAGTGCACTCGCGGCACCACCGCCCTGATGAGGGGGAATACCAGTGCCTCTCCACACTTGAAGGACTAGGAAGCATCGTAAGCCGGACTGCAAGAATCACTGTGGCAGGTAAAGTAAAACATTTGTAGGACACCATAGGGGAGTTGCAGCATGTTGAAATAAAATGAGGCTAAGCTAACCCTAACTACAGGCAACATTTATTGATTTTGGTTCCTGCGATGAGCGAATAGAGAACACTATATAGCTCCTTACATACTACAAAAAGCATCAAAGTGCTTCACAGAATTCTCCATCCAACCCATCTGACCCCCGATCCCTAG
This sequence comes from Vanacampus margaritifer, assembly GCF_051991255.1. Taxonomy (NCBI): domain Eukaryota; kingdom Metazoa; phylum Chordata; class Actinopteri; order Syngnathiformes; family Syngnathidae; genus Vanacampus; species Vanacampus margaritifer. Next base: position 18,181,585 of record NC_135445.1, on the reverse strand, counting down.
TCCATGCCAAACTCCCAGTCCTATGTGCAAGAGCAGATATTTTCTAAAAAGATTATTGAAATACAAGTGTGTGCCAAAGCTGAGACTAGAGTAGTGGAGTGAGGAAAAGATGTCTTCGAAAGCCGTCAGAGAAAATAATTAGTGTTCATATGGAATTTGTATGCCATCTATTCTATTTAATTTTCTACTGTATATTGAAAGCTTGCCCGAATAATGGTCAGGTCTGAGGAAGCTAATCCCAGCTAACTTTGTGCAACCTGGTCTGGTCGCCAGCCAACCACAGGGCATATAGACAAACAACCGTCAACGCTCACATTAACACCTATGGACAAATGACAGTCTTAGGTCTTAGATTCAATTGCAACTGGACTACTCCGTTTGTCTGAAGGCAGTATAATACACCAGTTCGACGTCAGCCAAATGTGACCGATGCCTACCACTTGTGGGGTTGGGCTGACCGTCACACCGGATAAATGACAAAAATACTCACAGCAACAAACAGATATAAACGCACATGCACAAAGTAATCCCCATCCATACCATTGGTGGCGGTAGTTACTATTCCTCATTCTTAGAAAAAGGCAACTGGAAAGATCTTCATGAGGGCGGGATATAAAAAGGTAAACAATTCATACCACTATCTTTTTGACAATTCACTAGGGATGGCAGAAATGGAACATTAAAATGATCGAATCATTTGAAACACTTGATTCCGGAAAATAATCGTTCTTTTGAAACGTTCGAAACATTCATACAGCAATGTTTCCAACTCCCCAGTAAAGAAAGTAGCTATTGGCTGTCTATCATCACATAATATACACAATTAGCAATCAGCAAACAATTGTAATGCGAGAGACATAATATTATGGGAGAGAAAAAGTGAATACCCAAAATATGTATAGTAATACAAATTTGTTTTTTTTTGCAGCTGATTCTTGCTTTGTTTCTAACTATGCTTTTGAAATACATCAACAAAGTTTCTAGAAGTATGAATCACAAAATATAGCACAGATGCATCATACATAAAAAAAATCCTTATTACGCAAAAAAGTATCTGTACTCCATTATATTATAAAACTGAAAACATGCATTATTTTGGAATGTGGAAGAAAGCTGGAGTACTCAGAGTAGCCCAGTGCTGTCTCTATTCAAATTTATTTTATTATATTTCAGTCTGGTGAATGACTGGTTAGCACGTCCGACTCCCAGTGCAAAGGACGTGAGATCGAGTCCGGGCTTCGGCCTTCCTGGGTGGAGTTTGCATGTTCTCCCCGTGTCTACGTGGGTTTTCTCCGTGTACTCCGGTTTCCTCCCACATTCCAAAGACGTGCACAGCAGGTTAAGTGAACACTCTAAATTGTCCCTAGGTGTGATTGTGAGTGTGAGTGGTTGTTCGTCTCTGTGTGTGCCCTGGATTGGCTAGTAACCAGTTCAGGGTGTACCCCGCTTACTGCCCAAAGCCAGCTGGGATAAGCTCCAGCATCCCGCGACCCTTGTGAGGGATAAGTGGTTAAGAAAATTAATGGATGGATATATTTTTGGTCTATTCTAATCGATTAGATTTGTTTGTATTTTTGAAAAAAAGCGATTACATTTGATGCAAATATTAAATTGCTCTGTGTTTTGGGAGGCAAGAGGTGGATACAATTTTAGGGAAGGATGAGTAATCTCCAACAAAACAATTCATTTCCATAAATAAAAAGTCTATGGACTAATGTGGCATTTCTCAGGGCTCAGCTGTAGAACCCCTCCTTTTGCCAGTCGAACAATCTGGTAGCCGCTTGTTGACAAAAAAATGGTACTTAAAAGGGCCACATCTTTCCTTTGTCCTTGGAGTGTCTGCTAAAATGGATTGGACTGAATAGAAAGAAGTTTTTTTTTTTCCTTTTAGATTTTTTTTCCCCACGACACCTTGGCCTGTCCTTCATAGTTACTATGGTGGCATATGCACATTATGTAATATTTCCTACCTCCTCTAATTTACTTGACTGTTCAAAAGTACTAAAGTAAATCAATTTAATGGCATTCAGAAAGTGTCTAAAAATCTATACAATTTATGGAAGAAGATACCAGTCAGCACTGCCTGCATTTCTTACTGTAAAATATTCATCAAGATCGACATAGGTCTTACATTGTACATGCAACTAAGGACAACAGAGACAACATTTATAGTTGTAAGTTTACACACCTGGCAGAATTTGTAAAATAGAATTTGGAGGAAATGATAACCAAACACAAATCTCCTTCTTATTTTCTTTACTGACATATTTTGTTAAATTACAGTGCTAAACTGAAATCTCATAGTTTTAGTGTTTGAATGTATTTTCCAAGATCACTTATGTTTTGTTAGTTAGTTTGTTGTTTGTTAGTTTGTTTAGAATGGACACACCTTGTAAATTCTGCCAGGTTATGTAACATTTTGAATACAGGTGTATTTATGTTGATTTAAATTTAAATGCATTGGTGTATATGTGCTCTGTTTAAATGAAAACAAATGTCCTTTTTTGCATATCGGCAATTGTAACCATGTGAACACTGCTTAATTTCTATGTTGATTGCATGTATAGTGATATACGGGAGCTTGACTGGGCAATTTGTTTTCCAATGTTTTTCTCTTGACATGCATTGAAATATGAACCGTGAAAAAATAAATGATGAGACCGGCAGTAAAAATATTTTATTACAATTGGCAAAGACAAAAAAAAGCTGACACAAGCAACCGTGGGGACTAATAATACATTACAAGGCAAAATGCTAATAAGCAGGGGAGGTTTAAAAATTCAATTAGCAGCTACTGCGTCTGTGTATGCAAACAGAGATGACTGTAAAGTGGAAATTAATTAGCGACACTGAATCATTCACCAGGTGGGTGTGTATGCTGGAGATTAAAGGAGCCTGCTGTTTAAGTATTAAGCATTACATTTTACCTGTGCAAATGTATCGACACTTGTTGTAATCGTCAGGTGACATGAACAATATAAAATATCCAAATTACTCAGAAACTGCAAAAGGCAAAACAGTTCCAATTTTCAAATTTTTACTATATCACCCATCTTGGATCTCTTACTCGCTTATCACTCAGGATAAATAAGCATCTAGAGCCTGTAGTAGTATTCAGTTGAGATCTGAGCATCCCTCATTTTGTCCATTCCAATTAGTGGTCAATTCTCTGTAGATCTGGACTAATCCCAATTAAAAGCAGTTGGGGGAGAGGAGCTAAAGTTTGACTGGCAAATGTAGATAATGATTATTCCCAAGGCAGATATTCAGAGCAACTTTGGCCGCAGCGTCCCTCTGCTGCTTGCGTCTGTTTACTGTGATTTGCATGTTATTATCCATCTGATTTATTTTGTGTGTTTGTCAAATAAGGATGAAAGCTGTAGGAAAACCGCAACCTCCATCAGGAACTGATGGAGGTTTAAATATAGGGGCTGTTAAGCCATAAATGAAATTAAGCCATGTTCAGGTTCAACTTCTCCATCTTTGTCCTTGATGCTTTTCCACCTTAGTCCTCTTCAGTCTCTTCTTTCATGTCCCCTCCTCATTTTCCTAATGGTGGTTCGACCTTCTTCTTCTGCTCTCTCCCACTTTTCTTTGCTGCTAACTTTTTATTCTGTGTGATCACATGCTCCTCTTTTACTGAAGATTGCTGTAAATGTACCGCTGCACACTTTGGGTCATGCAAATCTGGCAAGATGGCCTATGATCATACCAGATTAGGAAGGAACTAACCTGATTTATTCATGATTTCAAAAATGTAAACATTGAAAAATTAAATACATATCCTCCCTCACTGATAATTAATGTATTCATTTATATACGAGAAAGTAATTAATTATTCATGTGTCATTTTGTAAAATAAAAATACTTGGATATTTGCCACATTTGAAAATATGCACTGGTGTGTGTAAAATGTATGCGCTATAATACCTCCATCTTTTGTTCAGAATCAGTTACTTATCACAAATAACTGACATAGTCAATCTCCTCCCTCCTCGATGGAATTTCTGGTGGCAGGTGCCAGCATGTAAAAAAAGGACGAGGACATAGGAATGTGCAATTAGATGAATGAGATGAACCCATTGGGCCCTAATTTCGTTCTTGCTGCAAGTCTACCGCAAAGTGCAGTCTAACTGTGTGAGTTTTCTTTTCTTTTCTTTTTTGTTAGTATTTTTGTAGATGGGCACAGCTCAAAGGGACATCTGTCCCATTGTGTGTGTGATTATGGGAGAGAATATAGCCAAGACTCGGCCAATCGTAGTTGCGTCCCTCATTTGCATTGAAATCAGGACGGTCCGGAGCATACGCTGTACACGGAATTTTGTCACTGATGTGATAGACAAAAACTGAGATCAATTTTGGATTCTGCACTCAACAATTAGTTAAAAACATTTGCCAGAACAAACTGTTACCCAGCGTCATCTGTGACCACAGCGGATGTGTACTTTATTTGCTTCTGAATGCAGATGATGGCAACACTATATGATTCACATGTGAACAGACAGCAGCAGCGCTTACATAAGACACACAATCCTGATTCACATTGTTCCCTGTCACCTCTTTTCCTGGTGATGTCATAGCAAGGCTATGACCTTGCAGTTGTAAAGAAATACAAAACTTTATCTAGTAAAACAACAAAATAACAACGTTTGTGTCAGTGAAAAAATTACCTCTGAGTCGAAGCTACATGAAAGTAAACAATATTCATAACACCATTTGTCTTTTATTCTTGAGAAGCCTTCCTCATTGACAGATTGACAGTGAGGAGCCGTAAAATTCAACTCTCTACAGTTGTACACATACATATTACTGTCCAATTTGTGCCAGAAGAGACCATAGAACTCAGTTTGTCAAAATTGTATTTGGTTTTATCCATTGTATACTCAGTAACTCTGACATTTTCACAACTTCTTTCTTTTAAAAATGATCACGTTTTTATTAGTCTGCCTTTGATTAGCAGCCAGTCCAGTGTGTTGTCTGCCTTTGACCAAAAGCCAGCTGGGATAGGCTTTATTTCACCCGTGACCTGTGAAAATGGAGGAATGGCTGAATGGCTGGTTGGAAGTTCTTAATACATGCTTGTAACTGTCTGGGGCCAAGGGCAGCAAATTCATGGAGTAGTTCTCAGCAGGAGGTTGATGTGCAACCCGGCAAACTGGCAAAAGGTTCACAGTTTATCACCCTTTTTAGAAAATGACTTAAAGGGACGTGTGAATCCTGCAGCCCCAGTGAAATTAAAACAAACACTTAGATGCGTCTTTTGAAAGTGAGACAGGTGGTGGGAGGCTTCTGTGTTTCTGGCCACAGGCTCTTTGCTCTTGAAGTGGATTTGACCAGACAGGAAGCGGCAGGTGTGCTAGATACACCAGGCTAGACACTCTTCATCCATAATGTTTGAATTGTCCTTTCCTTTTTGTCTGGTATTTGTTTGTCCTAGTGCTGTTTAGAAACAAAGATGTTCTTGCATTACATGTGGGGTAACACTTTTCTTTCTGCCTTCTTTTCAGTCTTGTTGACCTAAAACCCTTCATTGTCAGCTCTCTGTATGTGTCTTTTCAGCCATTTTGCTCTGTGCGTGTATCAGTTTTAACTCAGTTACTGTTTGTGACAACAGCCTTGCTAGCAACTGTATTATTATTATTATTATCATATGAATATTTGGAAGAATTGTTTTTTAAGTGCGTTATTTCATTCATTTTAATTTTAATTTCTCATCCGATTAATCAGTTAGCAGAATTTCATTTTGCCAAATACTGGAATCGACATCAGCCTAAAATAAAAATCTATATCGGTCAGCCCTTCTTAATACTCAACAAATGTGCAACCTTAATAATTCACAAAATTTGAAGGGTGACTTTTGCAAGTGGAAATGATCAGAATCACAATCAGATTTGTCTTCACAGGAATTTGTCTTCACAGTCACAACCCGTCCGAGAGGCGAGAAGTATATCAATGACCAGCAGGGGTAGTGAGAGTCGCAAGCCCGCGGGAACGGGGGGCACACTCGCTAAGTAGTGCCCCGAGTTTCTTAGATGAAAAACAAACCAAAAAAACAGAAAAAAACAAGGCCCAATCTGTGCTCCTTTAGAGGAGAGCACAATCTGTAGCTGGGGAAAAACAGCAACAAAACTTGGCACATAATGTAAGACATTAAAACAGAACTGTAATACTTGCACATGTGGAAAGGAGGGTGGGTGGCTGGGTTGCGGTGTTAACACCCAGACAACCTATCGAGCAGCTCAGCCATTATAAGTCGATCGCATCCTCAGTGCATCTTAGCCAACATGGGGAGGATGATGATCGTAACTCTATGAAGCATGTCAGTATATACACCAGCAGCACTGGGGTGTCTGAGGTTTACCCAGGTCGATATATTTATAAATACAGTGTATTGAGGTTTCCATCCACTACCCACATTGATTTCTATATGACTTATCTAATATAACAGACAAGATCACAGTCTATGCCTACGCCGTCAATTCTAAACTGTTCTATCTGGTTTTCTCTTCAGGTCCGCTAAGAGTAGTTGTCCCCACAGAGTCAGTCTCATCGTACCTCGGCGACACTGCGCTGTTGCGCTGCGAGGTTTCGGGGGAACCAAAGCCCGTCATTCGCTGGCAGAAAAACCGAGACGATCTGCCGATGACATTTGACCCCTCCTCTCGCCTGGCGGTGCTGCCATCCGGTTCGCTGCAGGTCAGCCGTGTCCAGCCTCCTGACTCAGCAACGTATCGCTGTCTGGCCGACAACCCTGGCAGCACAAGGACGGGGACAGATGCTGAGCTGCGGGTGCTCCCAGGTGACTTCCATACCATTGATCAAATACATGTACATACCTCGGTGGCACACATGTTCACAGGTTTATCTATCTGTCTTAAAGTAGAAGTAAATAAATGTGGAATTTCAAAGGTAAAAAAAAACAACAAGTTCCGAGATTATTCTATTTGTTCACATAAAAAAAAAAACTCTGAAATGAGGGTATATATGAATCCAATCCAGGGTCAAAATAGACATTGTGGCTGGCATTAGTGTACAATTTTTATGTGCCAGTCCCATGATTCGGGCTCCCAGCGCTTGTCTCCCTCTGATTTGCTATCGCTAGCTTTTGCTACCGTCTCCCAAGAGCCACTCGTTAGGCGCTCGCCGGTCACTCGCGGTGGCTCGCCATGCTGCTTGCTCACTTGTTGGGCTGCTCGTTCGCTCATGACGTATAATAATTGGTAGTAAATAGTGGTTGGCTTGCAAAGTGTGGTCTTAAAAAGTGTTTACATTCTATAAATTCACCACTATCCATCCATCCATTTTCTTAACCTTCTTACCCTCACAAGCGTCACCGGGGGGGTTAGCGCTTGTCTCCCTCTGATTTGCTATCACTAGCTTTTGCTACCGTCTCCCAAGAGCCACTCGTTAGGCGCTCGCCGGTCACTCGCGGTGGCTCGCCATGCTGCTTGCTCACTTGTTGGGCTGCTCGTTCGCTCATGACATATAATAATTGGTAGTAAATAGTGGTTGGCTTGCAAAGTGTGGTCTTAAAAAGTGTTTACATTCTATAAATTCACCACTATCCATCCATCCATTTTCTTAACCTTCTTAGCCTCACAAGCGTCACGGGTGGGTTAGCGCCTATCTCAGCTGGCTTTGGGCAGTAGGTAGGATACACCTAGAGACGAACAACCATCCACACTTACAATCATACCTATGGACAATTTCCAGTGTTCAACTAACCTGCCATGCATGTCTTTGGAATGTGGGAGGAAACCGGAGTACCCGGAGAAAAAGCACGCAAGCACGGGGAGAACATGCAAATTCCACCCAGGAGGGCCGAAGACCGGACTCGATTTCACGTCCTCAGCACTGGGAGGCAGACGTGCTAACCAGTCATCCACCTGACTACATGTCACAAATAATGCACACTGTACCTTTAAATGGTTCTTGGTGGATTCATTGTAAACTAATGTCATATTTTAAATTTACAGTTTTGGAGGTTGAATAATTTTGAATGCATCTGCTTATTTAGAGTAGTATCATATTAATCTGCTTTTCCAGAAGATAAAGAGATTAAAAAAAAGATATTTTGTTAGCCTTTAACATAGGTACTGTAGCTAGTTATTGTTTGTTTAACTATGCGCTCATTTCTATGGTCATAATATTCATCAAAAGTGGCATTTTTTTGGTGGGATTTCAAAAATCAATCAAAAATCAAGATGAATAGACAAAACATACCTACCATCTTTTGTACCAAACATTTGACATTTTAAGTAAAGTATCACTCAACTTGTTGAACTGCGAGTTACAAAAGTTACAGTACTCAACAAATGTGATGTGCATTAAAAAATACATACAGTGAATATAATATTTATGCAAACTGAGAGAAGCAGGGAGTCTGTCACTCTCTAAAATTATACTCTCCTGACACATTCCATCGCATTACAAGTAATTGTTCAAGTCCTGGGTAATGCTAAATCTATTTCTGGTAAAACAGTCCAAAGGCCATATTGTAATCATTCACTGTAAGTGAATTGTGGATATTCAATGATATTTAACTACTGGGAAAGGCAGTTTATTTTAGATGAAACATACTGTACTTTTACTCTTATAAACACATTTTAGCATTCCGTCATGTGTCACCCAATGTCCGTCGGTTAAGGGATCAGCAGTACACTGTTCAGTGATTATCTCTGTGATCCATCATTTACAGTTTTTCTTGATTGTTTACACACTTTTTCTGAAAGCATGGTCCATATTCTCAAAACTCTACACACAAATCCAGAAAACACACACGTTGAGCAAAACGCTTCATTTCTCCTGCAATAGGACACTTTACATTCAAAATAATGTAATTTCTTCTCAAAATGCTATTTTGTTGTCAAATGACACACACAAACCAACATAAGGATAGACACTTATATGAACCAGCTGAACATTGATGTGCACAGTGTAACACACTTGGCCCCAAACTCTATGATGAATGGAAAACACATTTCTTCATTCATAATAGACTTAGGCCTTTTTTGTTCGGTGTCACTCTTAGTGTTGAATATTTGTTTTCATACTCGGAACACAAATACGTGGCAACAAAAATATTATTTTTTCCCCCCACAGTAACATATACACTACATCCCAACAAACACAAAGTTGCACATGCAAAAATGTTACTGTATAGTTACAAAAAAACAACAACAACACACACACAAAACACAAACACACACAAAACACCCCAAAAGAAAACTATGCTGCATCCTGTCTTCTGTTTCAGTCTGGCCACAGCGCCTCATCCACATCAAAGGCAATGTTTTCCCTGGCCAAGCAGCGGGGAAAATATTGCCATGTGTGGCGAGTCCAGCCATGAAAAGCATCACCTGCAATATCTCCACATGCATCTTCCATGGCTTAGAAGAGGGGCACCTGCGTTTGTAGATTTCGGTCAAATACCTTCCCTCTCCAGGCAGAAAAAAAACATATTCGATAGGATTGAGGAATGGAGAATATGGAGGGAGATAAAATACTGAAAAGCATGAGTATGTAGTGAACCAGTTATGCACCAAAGCAGCCCGGTGGAAACTTACTTTTTCCCAAATGACAACATACCTGAGCTGCTCTGGCTCATCTACCTGATCTGGTGGAGTGAGTATGTTGTGTAGTTTGTCCAAGAATGTTATCAGATGGACAGTGTTGTAGGGGCCAAGGATGGCATGGTGATGGAGGACACCGTCGGGGGTAATAGCATCGTGATGTTCCCTCCGCGCTGGCCAGGGACGTCAACAATGACACGCTGGCCTATGATGTTTCCTCCCCTCCTTCGTCTTTTTGCAAGGTTGAATCCAACCTCATCGATGAAGATGAACTGGTGCTCCACCACAGCCACCTCTAGCTCAAGAATTCTTTGGAACACAAAAAAATTCAGACAGAGATGGCGTGGTGGCTAATGAAGTACAATTATGATTACAATGCTGAAATGTGTATAATTCATACAGAGTTGTGTAGTAGGCTGTGTAACAAGATACACCACAAAGGGCCTGGATGGGATTTGATCTCATGACTCCCAGGTGAGAGTCATACACAGTTACCAGTCAGCCAAAGGGCCAAGTAGCCAGGATGCATGATCAAGCTGAGACATAGTGACAGGACCATCAATTGTCATGCATGAACTGTGGGATTGTAGGCTATAGTACTTACTTGAACATAGTTGTACTGCAGTTCTTTCCAAATTGCTTTCAAAAGACAGGCGGTAGAGCTGCTTCATCCTCACATTATTTCTACGCAACACTCGATCCAGTGTTGACAAGCTTACCCTGTCAATGTTTTGAAATATTCCATTGTTTTCTACTATCCTACTTTGCATTTGCCTCAATATTATGGCATTATTTTCTAGGACAATGTTTATAATTTCACTTTCCTGTTCAGGAGACAGTAGACAGTACATTTCCCGGCCACCATGTGCTGGTAATCTTTCAGTTCTTTAATACAAATATAAAAATATTGCAAAGACTAGGTAGGAATACAAGTAGTAATGAATTTCCTAGCAATACTGTACTTGAGTATTACTGTATACATTGGTATGCAGTACTGCAGTTTCCGAGAGAGAGTAGAATTCCGGATGATGGCAGCTATAGTGTGCCTGCTCAAAATTGGCTGTACCACTTCGCCAGTCTCCCTCATTGTTAGACCATGGTTGACCACATGGTCAACCAAAGTGGCTCGGATGTCATTGGAGATTATAGTCCTTGTTCGTGGCCATCCTTGTACTCGTCCTTCTCCTCCTCGTCCTCCTCTTACTCACACTATCATGCCTCTGGCTCTGCCTCTGTTTCCAATGTAGTCCTCCAGTTTTCTAACCCAGATCACTCACCTGTTGCAACCTTTTGTGCTGAAGCTCTGATTGCTAATTGTAAAACTGTGGTACAGGTGTTAAAGCATGTCATGACTCAGTGAGTATAGCAAGGCAAATAATTTTGACTGGCAGTGTGTTCTTCATGAAGAGTTATGCTTAATGCAGATAATTGTGTGTAGTGTTTTGAAAAAGGTGTGATTTAAAATGTCGAACTGAGTCTAAAGTTTGAATTGCATTTATGGTTTAGTGGAACTGGTTGAGGGATTTGGTACATAAGTTACATGTTGTGGTAACTTTGTCTCAGGTACCAGAAATGGTGTGTTAACAATCGAGAAAAACTGTATTATTCTGTGAGACCAACAAGGAACTCTGCTGTGTGTCCTTTTTTCCCCCTTTTGTCTACTTGTGCTCAGCTTGTGTGTTTGCTGATGATCTTGTCTTTTTTTTGTATGTTGCTTGAAAAAAAAAAAATCCTACATTTGTAGTCAATACATAGTCATATTGTGCATGTCTTATGCTAACTTTTTTAGGATGATGGTTGGTGGGATGGTTTTCATTTGTCTCAGTGTTGCTGATGAAACTTCCTTTCTCTTAAAGCTTCTTCTTTATAGTACTGTACAGCCTGCGGGCCCACCTGAAGGCAGACACATGTCTTTTGAGACTGAAGTGTGTGTGTGCGTGTGTTGTTTTATGTCCTTGGGCTAGACTTCAATTAAGTAGGTCTGTAAACCAAACCTATGTGAGTATATGACACATAATTAATGTGACATCATGACCTGCAATCAAAGCAAGAAGTGCAATTTTTTGGGGTCAGGATTCGGTCATAACCCTATCTTGTCTTGTCTGTTATGTTAGGTAAATGTTTTTATTGTTCGAACAATGGTTTTGGTCATCTGAACTTGTTACATATTGCTGATTAAAGTTCCAACAAATGCTGTACAACTGGGCACACTGCGGCAAATTCTAGAGTTCAAATGTAAAAGCAGATAGCACCATTTTTTGTGAATTGAGCGAAATGAGTTTTTTTTTATGGTTCCAGTTTAAAACTATCCATTTTATTTATGGTATTCTAAGTTCATATCCTGTATTTTACAGTGAAAAAAACAATTTAGAAAAAAAATAATATTGAAAACATCCTTCAAAGACGTTGTCCTCCACTTAAATTGAGATGACGGTAGTTGCATCAAAATGCATATTGCCCATGGTTGTTTTCTGCAATTAAATCTTTCCATTGTAGTTGTTTGGTTTTGCAGGGTTAGGAAATGCTCCATTGAACGATGCTGTTGATCAACTATCTGCAGATTTTTTAAAAGCACATTTTCATTTTACAACATAAGACAAAGATAATAACATAATAACATATACACCCACCCCCCACAAATAAAAAAGTATATATTAGAACATTTTTTATTTTTTAAATCAATTATTTTTATTTTTTATTTTTTTTCTGCCAAATATCAAAGTTGGCATGGCCCTACAATAATTTAATTGTCAAATTTGTGATAAAATGATAGAAAATGATCATTACGGCATGAGTTTCAAGAAAAAGTGGATATTGAAAGGATACTTGACTCATTGAGCCATTTTCAGCAGTAAAAAGTTAATATCGACTGAAGATGACATCACCTGTTATCAAGTTATCAAATTCATTCTGGACAAAATCGTAACTTTTTACGGCTGAAGACACCCGTCGCCATTGACAGGCCATAGGGGAGGGGTCCGTGTGCCCCCCTTATTAATTTAATGAGTTGTGGCTTGATGATACATCTCCTGAACGAGGCATCTTTACAAATAGTTTCATTTTGGCTCATCCAATATGGCTGCGGCGTCAACGTACTCACGACGGCGTTCATGGCGTAAATGCTATCTGTGATAATACTCAGCGGGTGCCATTCAATGGATAGATGCACGGCAGTGCTCCGTGAATTTATCCAAATGTATAGGGCAAGTAATGCTGTCTGTAGGGTATTCATAATAATCAGCCCCCCATGCATTTCATGTGCCCCCCTTAAGCCTGGGCTCTGGCGACGGGTCTGATTAAGAATAATTACTACGAGATAGCACTATACTTCCATCCATCCATCCATCCATTTTCTTAGCCGCTTTTTCCTCACAAGGGTCGCGGGGGGTGCTGGAGCCTATCCCAGCTGGCTTCGGGCAGTAGGCGGGGTACACCCTGAACTGGTTGCCAGCCAATCGCAGGGCACACAGAGACGAACAACCACACTCACAATCACACCTAGGGACAATTTTGGAGTGTTCAATTAACCTGCCATGCATGTCTTTGGAATGTGGGAGGAAACCGGAGTACCCGGTGAAAACCCATGCAAGCACGGGGAGAACATGCAAACTCCACCCAGGAAGGCCGAAGCCCGGACTCGATCTCACATCCTCTGCACTGGGAGGCGGACGTGCTAACCAGTCAACCACCGTGCTGCCTAGCACTATACTTGATTATTAAAAAAAATAATAATAATTGACTTATTTTTGACTATTTGAACAAAGCACCAAAAACTGAAACTTTGACAGATGTGTGACTCCATTTATTCATCACTGCCTGCATTCTATTCTGAGATCCATTCGAGAATGTAGAATACAATTATTTTTTTTTTTGTTCCTAGCCATACATTCATTTTCTGTATTGCTTGCCACTGGATTGGTTGACAGTCAATTGCAGAGCACAGACACACACAAATGCTGATTCACACTTCCATGCACATCTACAAATAATTTAATCTTTAACACAACCATGCATGCTTTTGGGATGTGGGAGTGACAAGAGACACGGGACAACATGCAAACTCCATATTGGGCCCTGAAAGTAGATTCTGGCCCTCTCGAGTGTGTTGCAGATGTGCTACACCCTTTCACCGCGCTTAAAATTTAAATGCTGCATTGTTAAATCCCTATTCATAATTATAATTACCAGCCAAATTGCCATAATAATAATAATAATAATAATAATAATAACACATGCCATTTGAAAATGTCATTCGAGACCCTCTTTAAACAGCAGTTAAAAACAGAATTATACATGAGAAATAAAAATAAAATAGATACAAGGAGGAGGTCAGTAATTAAAAGCAGGGGGTCCAGGACAGAGCCTTGATGCACACCTGAAGTAACTGGGTGGAAGTCGGATGAAAAAGACTTTAGCTGGATGAGTGCGGTCTTTGAGGTATTGATGGAACCACTCTAGGGAGGTGTGGGCGATGCCGACGGTAGAGAGTCTTTTGATGAGAATGGTGTGTGAGATGGTGTCAAAAGCTGCACTCTGGTCAATGTGGACAAGGGTGGAAGGTGAACTAGGGTCAACTGCAACAAAAAGATCGGAGGTAATTTTTAATAGCGCTGTTTCAGTGCTGTGGAGAGATTAAAACTGGACTGAAAAGGCTTGTAAAGGCTTTTTGTGTGTCAAATGAATAATGGAAATTTAGGACTTTCGAAATGAAGGGTAGATTGGAGATAGGGCAGACACATCCTGCATTAGCAAGTCAGAGTCATAGCAAGTCATCAGAGGTTTCCAAATCGCACAGTTGCAAACTGAACTTAAAATGGAACATCCTTAACTATACAACCAAAACTCTTAACTTGGATCTGTAAGCCAGCACAACACATGAAGTACATCCTATCTCTTTGATGGCCCGCAGAAATCCTCTTTTCAGGCCACAGCTTTGCTCTCATATTCCTCCACTTGCGCTAAATTGTCTTGGCCTTATTTCCTACCCCCATAGTTACAAAACCTCTTCGCTTGTTACGAAACTGGACTAAAGAGGGGCTCTAACATCTAGTTTTGTGTATCAGCATTTTTAATGGACTTTTAAAAGATATATCAATAGACTTTTTACCTTCTAAAATCAATCTGACATACTTAAGGGTCCTCGTGAGCTTTGCATTTTCATTACGAGCAGTTTTGCATGATTTCCTATTTTTCATATTCTTCTTTATTGTAAAGGTTAAGGACATATCTTTAGACAATGCAAACATTATATAGAATACATTTTCTATTATGCTCGTTGTTTGTGTAGCGGGTAAGCAAAGGGGTGAACAATCCCAAATTCCCGTGCAAGGTATAATGAATCAATAGGAAAAATCAAACCTTGCTTTACAATAAATGGCAGAATTTTTTTTTGTAGATATACTGTAGTGCTGGGTTACCGCTTGGCATTCACCTTATTCAGCGTAATAAGTCAGCGGACACAAAACTCAACACGGTAACATAATTCAGCAAGATAATAAATTGAAACAGACAAGTGAGCCGCGTGGGAGATATGTCTGCCAGGTTGGTAGAAAATGTGCTTGTGGAGAAAGAGGAGTGCATGGGTGAGGATGTTGTGGAACCAAAACAATGCAGAAACCTAGAAAGCAGACAGATAGAAAGCTGAGTAAGGAGGGTGTCAGTGAATATTCCAGTGTGCATCTCTCAACTGTGGATAACACAAAGTGTAAAAAGTAGGAGGGCTGAGAAGCTGTCAAAAGTTTACTTGAAAAACACAGGAGACTTCGGAGGCCTCTGATATGAGAAGTTTCACTAAATAATTAAAATAGTTGCAAGATGAAAAGTCTAATACAGGAATAATGTGTTTATATGATGTTCTTTCTGTATTTTTTTTTCGGTCTTACACCCAGTATTCACTGCCTTTATTCAATAATACAATGCAACCAATGATGATTATTGGTATTGAAGCATTGCACTTTTTTTTTCAATATATTTTCAGTTTTGGAGTCAATGGTGCTGTATTTCTTCATAGAACTGTGTTAATGTGCCTTTCATACATTGTCTCATGCCTTTCACACAATGACATAGCATGACTTTTTTTAATATTTTTTTTTTAAAAAAGAAATGGCACTGTAATTACTAGAGTCAAATCTAATGATTAAATTTTGTCCTTGGCCAAGCTTGATTGGCTTTATGGACATTGGTTCAAAGTTGTTAAATTGTCATTAAACACAGTGCTGACACATTTATTTTCACTGACTAGACAAGTCTTGGTGCTTAGGTGTAGTTTTATGTTTGACATTTTTTTTTTCTTCCCCAACTGCAGTTATTTATTTTTTTGTAAGTCAAATATGTCGACATTAAATACCTTTATTTTTGGAGCAATTTTATATGTATAGGCTGTGTTAGAAAATTAAACTGTGTGACATATTTTGGACTACACTAAAGCCCGTATACCACTGAGGGGCGGACATTTGAATGTTGATCTCATGTCAGCCTTGAACGTACCCTGACTGGAGCGCATATTCACTACTTAAGCCAACACTTACGCAAATGTTCGGCCATCAGTGGGATACGGGCTTAGATAGATTAAGATAGATAGATAGATAGATAGATAGATAGATAGATAGATAGATAGATAGATAGATAGATAGATAGATAGATAGATAGATAGATAGATAGCAAGAAAAGAAAACTCTTAACCAGTGTGTTAAAATATTAAAGGAATTAATATTAAAGTATCATGCCTACATTCCTTGCATACTGACTTTTTGACCCAAGTATGGGTCCCCCAGGCATAGAGGGGTCTAAAAAGAAGCAATTTCTGATGAGAAAAGGTGTATATGGAAAAAAAATTCAAATTTGGGAAACTATTCTTTTGTCAGTTACACTGAGAATATACACTATCAAAATAGTCTCTATGGTGTACACTTCAGTTTTCATATCAATCCTCCTCTCTTTCACTCAGAGCCTGGTATAAACAGAAACCTGCAGTTTCTCCAGCGTCCCTTGAGAGTAACCGCTCTGCTCGGAACTGATGCCGTGCTGGAATGTTCTGCCTCCGGATACCCCACTCCGAGCATTCAGTGGAGTAGAGGCGATGAAGTAATCCAGACCTGGTATGTCTGTGTTGTTATTCCACTTGAACCCTACAGATATTTTTGTCATACACTGATCACGTTTGTAATTGATTGCATTGATTGTTTAAGAATTACATGAATGTTAACATGCAGTCCTCATTTCCAGCGAAGCAGAATTACTTGATCTTGTGCCCTCTATAAAAGGAAGAGAGTTCTTTTGATCTGCTAATCCTCTTGGCGGGCGTGCATTTGGTACCTGGGCCTTTAGTTGGGATTTATTGTACCTGACATAAACCACCTATTAATATTACCACTGTCAATACTAAACACAACTGCAATACAACAGCCTGCAACTCTGCCACATACATCATCTGGAGTAGTTCAGAATCAATATGTATATAATGATGTCTCTCACCCAACCCCACCCCCCATCCCTCACCACCACAAAAAACAACAACAACTTGATAATAAAATACATCATGCTTACCAGAAAAGCTGATTTTTACATTGCAGATGTGTTTTGCTTGTCTGTGATAAGTTTCTCTCTGACCAACTAATCAGAGGACAGATAATGACTAACCCTAACCCTAACCCTATGCTAAGGGTGAGGTCATCTGCCTTGTGATCAAGGTTATTTTAGTTAACTAAAACAAACAAAAAAATTAAACTGAAATTAAAAAAAACAATTTCGTTAATGAAATAAAATAAAAATGAAAATACTTTTTTTTTTTTACGAAAACTTTACAAAACTAACTAAAACTAACTATAATTATAGCAAAAATGTCCTTCATTTTAGTCTTTGGTAATTAATTTAATGCATGAGCCTTTGGGGATGATTTAAAATGTGATTTGAAGTAGATTAATTTAGATATTAACCGGAATAAAGACGTTTGAAAGTGTGTCACACAAAAGCGACGTCATCTAGCAGCAGCCAATACCCTGCTTGTGATGATTTTTTCATGATATTAAAAACACATTGATTGTGACTTGCTGCCGCGTATGTGTGTATGCATGTTCGTACAGTATGTATGCATGTATTTTGTGTTTGTCTTATGTTTTTGTATAGTATTGATCAGGGTTATTATAGTTTTGGAATTTGCGACAAATGGAAGGCGGAGTGTACTGCACCGTGTTTTCCATGACAGCAGACTGCGCACTGGCTGTGTCGATGGCCCACTTTAGCTGAGTGGCAAGTGTTGAGCTGCTGCACCAGAGGCTATGGGTATGAATCCTGCTCAAAGTAAAAAAAAAGAAAAGTAAGATAGCGGAGCAAAAAATATGTAAGACTTCAAAAGAGAGTAATGTTGTTTTTTTCTACCCATACAGAGGCATATGTTAAATAGTATAGTATGGCATCTTGGAGTAAACTGAGTATAATTTAAGTATCTCGAGGTCGGTCCGAGTGTCCTCTTTTTTTGGAAATGAAAATTTGGTCACCCTAGGATAGGTTGTACACTTGCCTGCTGACACACACATTTTCTAATTGGTGTGTGCGTCTCAATTTGCGACTGCCTGCCTACTCAAATCTAGAGCTCACTGCACGTCTCTGGTAATAGCATTATTATATCCGAACAAACAAATGTGTTCCTTATATCGTTACAACTGGTAACATGCAGGTCAGAGTACAAACACAAATACATCCACCAAGCAGGGCAGTCAAGTTCAACGGAACCCTCATCTGGATTGTGTTTCTGTCACAGTGTAATGAGCCAATAAACTGAACAAAGAAGGCAGATATGAAACAATAAAAAAAGCAACAAGTTCCATCTCCTCTGCGTTAATCTGTTTATTACACTGTTCATTACAAGAAGACATTTTTAGTTTGAAAAAGAAAAAGTGGGACTAATAACTAATAAAGGTTAGTTATTCTAATCTGAAAATAAGTACCGACACTGTCGGGCTGCGTGGCAGAAGCAGGGCTATAATCATCACACACAAACCTGAGAAGTTTTGACAAATTATGCTGAAAATGAAATACAGTACCTCCAAGAGAGTCTGAGCACCAGTGCACTGTGGATGGAGCAAAGTTCATGATTTGAAAGCTGTCAAGCTCTAACATTATTGCGCCCAAAGTTCTATACATGGTGTCCCAATTCAACCAGTAGTCCTCATGCAAGATAAGCAACGTCTTCTTTGAAGATTTGAATCCCACCTATAAAAGAAAGATATCTTCTTTTCCTCTTGTACTTTTCAGGTATTCCATGGCACACAGCAAAATACCATCAAATAATCCAAATCCTCTTGTCCCCTGTAGGAATAAGAAGTATTCTCTGTTGGCTGGCAGCAATCTAATCATCAGGAGTGTCACTGATGACGACTCTGGCAGTTTTACATGTACTGCTGCCAACAAGAACCACAACATCACTGCAATTACCGAACTGAGTGTGCTGGGTGAGAAACTTATTTTTATATATTTTAGTGCATTTGGACATTTATTTTGATATCAACAATATGATACGGTTATGGACGTGCCATGTTAACCCATCTTGCATATCTGTGGTTCCCAGAATGCATCCAGGCTTATTATTAAATTGGCCTTAGAGTTTTTCAGTGGTGGCTGATCTGGGCCACTATTCGTAAACTTAGTCACGGGCCATTGGCCCACCGTTAATTTCGACCTCTAGTAGTCCAACTAAACCAACTTAAATGACAATCTAGAAGACCTAGATATCTGTGTTCAGTGTTCAGTAAAAAGTTGTTCCACTTTTAAAAGGACCCCAAGGGAAGAAACAAAACAAATCCCAAATGGAAACTGTTAACAATCTCACATCCCAAAAATATAATACGAAAGAAAAATAGCGTAAAAGTCATCCTTATCCCTCCACTGGGGGAACCTCCTTTAACACTCTGAAGAGTATCCCGGGGAAGGGTTGAGTATCGCATCCAAAATCAAATGCTGTCATAAAATATGTAATGTAAACCTTGTGTTTGCTTCAGGAGGTTTTCATAAATAAAATATGTTTGCATTTACTGTCTGCCTCTTGGTTGCCTGTGGCTTGAGATGCGCTCAGCATTCAGATGGAAAAAAATACATGTATATATATATATATATATATATACTGTATATATATATATATATATATATATATATATATATATATATATATATATAGATGTTGCTTTAACTGAATTAACTGACGACATGTAGGTTATATGTTGCAGAACTGCTCTAAACCACAGATTTTTGAAAAGTCTCAAAATTATTTCATATTTTCTACATCTTGTTGGGATCCCCTTGAAAGTCATTGTTATTCCCTGTCTTATTTTACCTAAGGCAGATTAGTCTGAAGACGATTCTCGGTTATGCAATTATTGTTTTTCAAAACAGTGGAGCAAGGGCCACGATGCCACTGCTTTCAAGTCAAGTGTACACTTCGACATCCTTGAGTATGTGCCTTGGAATTGGCTGGCAAAAAATCTAGTCATTCAAAACATTGTGACTGTACTATGGGCCTTATCCACTAAATATTTGTGTGGCTTTTACACAGGCTTGGAGAGTAACGGAATAGGCTACATGTACCAATGTTACGTCTTCAGATTATATATTTTTTAACTGTGTTCCGTCATAATCATTTGCACGTGATGCATTAACACTCTTTTTTGCTCATATGAAAATCCATGTGCTCATCTCTACATATGCCCACATCAACCTGAAAATCTAAAACTGATCACTCTAATATTCCTCCTCACTACGGCTTAATGGCGCTTAATTCTTCTGTCCATGCGTTGTTTTCTGACAGCCCTCCTCGGTCCAAGATCGCTTATGATAATTTCATCTTTCTCACAACTGCTATTAGTCTGCCATGGTCTTGGCACAAATACATCATTGCCATGTGTGGTAAATCAGGTGAAAACTGCATTCAAATGTCAAACTTTGTGGGCGTGTTTGCGCTGGTATATAATTAGAGCGATATACTTTGTGAATAGGATGTTAAGAGGGAGGAAACTGTGGGTGCAAATGAAGAGCAATTTATGGCGCCATCAGCGGACGGAGTGCATTCTTAGTGGATCTGGCCCTCTGTTATTTAATATAACACAATTTGTCAGTTACTTCAAAATGTTATACTTTACTTTAATGTTGATACTTTATCACACAAGGCACACTTTTTAGCTAACCATAGTAATACTGGGAGAAAAAAGAAAATGTGTGTGGACACCGTAGTGGCCTCCATTTAATGCCGTTATGACTACATACAGTTTATGTTATGACTCAGTTATTTTATGATTAGTTATGAGGTGAGCCAGCCTCTTGAACAAATAACTGGCCTCACCAAATAGATGCATCACTGTTTTCCATCTATTTTTCCATCCATCCATTTTCTAACAAATATCCTATTCTGGGGAAGATGGAAGCTATCCTAAATCACCTTGGATTAAAGGCAGACAGCACCCTGGATTGGTTACCAGTAAATTCCTGCTGTTTATAGAGACAGACAGCCATATCAACACTCACAGTTTATGAACAAAAATAAATTCAACCTTGACCTGACTAAAGTCTGCATTGTGCACCTCAGAAGCAAAAATAGGAGGGAGTACCTGTAGGTACCTGCATGATTAAGATCACATTTAACTCTCCAGTTAATTAAAAAGCTCATTTATTTATTTTTTCATTTCCCTACATTCTGTTAAGTCCCCACGTAGCACACAATTAAATGAACAACAAGAACAAACAGTTTTAATCTATAGATAAGACAAGCCAAGGGAACTGGATTGAAAAGCTATATGAAATGAATAACATATAACATGAACAAAGTACAAAACAGCATGTTCTGCTTTGGCAACGCTGTTCAGTGTTTAGGCAGGTGAGTCAACAAACAGACAATAATTTAAATGCATTTCTGATTGTGAGAATGAAAAAAAAACTCCACTATTATTGCAAGCATTAGTACAAATGAATGTCTCCTCTCGAACAGACACCTGCTTTAGTGAAATGCCAGAGGCTACCATTTTAGGAAAGGTCTCCATTATGTTCAAATAAATTTGTATTATGGAAAAAGAGTATAATAAGGAACTTAGCAAACAAACCTGAATTTACTAAAGAACTGTGAATCTATGGACACAAAACTAGGTTCCATATCCAGTGTAGCAAATTTACTTCAGTGACCCAATATTATTGCAGTTACTTCTCTTAGGAGATCTGTGGTGACACACAGGCAGACAACTGACAATTGAGTAAAAATGATATATTGATTCTGTCTCAAAATGATGCATGTATTTGACAATATCTCCAGACAACTCCTGCGTCAGATTTGACTTTAAGTTGAATGCACTCACAATTCAAAGCAATGAATTTATTTGTTTCTATGAAGAAAGTTGAAATCAAACAGAAGCAGCTGCTGTTTGTTCTACTCAGGAAAAAATCTTCAGATTAACCTTTGGGTGTTTGCAGTTTTGCCCCAGATGGGCCTCTCCACTCTTCTGTTCTTTCATGTCTTTGTCTCAGCATCCCCTCAGAGTTTGTCTGTGTTCGCATCACATTCATATTCTGTTTACACGCGCCTGTCATCAGTCTGCCTGCAAACATAATCATGCTATTTTCAATAAAAAGCAGCAGCGTCAATCTTCTGATGAGAGTAATTGTCTGAGTCAAGCATGTCAACATTAGTGCCATGCAGTATAAGGCTCAGCGTTTTTAGGCTGCAAAACATGGCATCCTGCCACACCCTTAAAACATACAATGTTTTATCGACACCCAAGATGTGTACAATTAGGTTGAGAAGGTCCAACTGAATGCCATTCTCAGAGGTCAGCATTCCGTTAGTACTGATTGACGCCCGTTTTGCTGACAATTGACGAATGGTTAGAAACTTAAAAAGAAAAAAAGCACTGACGGAAATTGTTTTTTGTGTATCAGTGTAATCATCACTAACCAGTACCAACGGACCTCTGAGACGCCTGACTTGTTGACGATTGACGGACTGATGGAAATGCCCACAGAGCTCTGTCTGTTGATAACAGAAGGGTGCCCAGAGTGCTGACAAATGACGGACCAGCAAAATTTAAGTTAAGTTAAGTGTAAAGTTCTCTAGGCGAGGTTTCAGAATTAAAAATGACCTGGAATGACCTTCTCACAGTACAGACACTTCTAAAAAGATGTAAGTTACACATCATCACACAGCAAATTCTGTAGAGTAAATGTGACTCTATTTAGAGTGGGACCAAATGGACTCCGAGTAATATTTACACTAGGAAGAGAGTAAAATAAAGAATTGAAAAAATAAATACATAAAAGTCACTCAAGGGTTAAGGAACAAACTCTCGACCTTCAGTTTGGGAGACAGCCAATCTACTCCCTAGGCCACACAGCTCCTGCTGTGTGTTAGTATATTGCTCATGTCAGATGGAATCTTTTTGGAATCTATTTGGTCCAACTCTAAATAGTCAAATTTACTCTAAATATAGTCAAATTCACTCTACAGAATTTGTAACTAATAAATAAAACAAAAACTAATGCTACGTTCACACTGCACAGCATGATGCCCAAATTTGTTTTTAAATCCGATCTTTTAATGCACTCGTTCACAATACAAAATCAAATGTGATTAATCTTATAGACACAGGAGTGAGATGAGAAGAGGTAGAAATATTTTTGGGAAATAAGGTGTCACTTTTCAATATCCTCATTTCATGGAAACGTTGACTGAAGATGACATAACGTCATTGCTGCGTGTAATAAACTGAATTGCTACTCTCACCACAAATGTCAACTTTATGCTTCATGTTTCTAGTTGGATGCAATTAAAGTCTGATTTAAAGTCAACACTGTTACTCAAAACAATTTTGTCAATTCACGGACGATTGTCAGCAGTCTCAATCTCACTGCATATCTTTTAATGAAATATAGGTTAAATGTGCACATATGAACGATACATATCCTCATTCAAATGACGACCAGGTCGGATTTGACAAAAATCTGAATTGCAGTGTTCACATTGCATTAAAAAGTCAGATATATGTTGCATATGGGCAAAAAAAGCTAAATTGGGCTTCAGTGTGACCATAACCTGTAATATGTGAATAAAGCCCATTTCATGCCCAATTTGTAGTCCACAGCATCATATATGAATCTGGACTGATTTCAAGTTTGATCAGGTCAATTGCTGTGCAGTCTATAAGGGAAACAGGCAACAATTGACAGCTCCCTACTAGATGTGTGAGTGTCGGTTGGATTCCTGGCTTGTCAAAAATTTGGTCTGTCCCAGCAGTGATGTTGTTCAGTGGAAGCAGAGTTATGACTGGATTGAGCTGTTCCCCCTCACTACAAAGTTGTGTCTATAGGCCTATGGGCTTGTCTCTATTTCTTCAACTTTTCAGCACAGAGGACACACTTAAGAGAGAGCTTTGTTTTTATCATTTGCATTCGTAGTCCATAAAAACAGAAATGCCTTCTACTTGATTTCTTTTGGCAGTTAGCAGCAGTTTGAAATTGTGCTTCTGATATCAACAGGGTTAATGTGGAACTTCAGTAACTCAAGTATACAGAGTGAGCAGTCAATTTGCGTGTCTGAGTCTTTCAGACATTGCATTTTGTGTGAGCATGTCACTCGTTAGCTTTGACCTTCTGTTGCAGGCAATTAATCTCATGCAGTGTCAGTTGGAATTAATAACTGTAAACTGTAAAATTGCACAGTGCATTTCAAACAGTGTACTTGTGTCTGCTTTGCACTTGGTCCATTGTTCTTCCTCTGGTTCTGTGGTTTATCTTATTTCACAGTATAACATGTTACTGTAGGTTCATTGAACCTTACAGATGTGTATATTTGCCTTGTTGAGCGGCTTCCTGTAATTGACAGGTGATGTGCCCAGGCTATGCCCTGCATCTCACCAACAGTCAATCTGATTTGACTAAACTGTATGATGTAACCATGTCTGTTTGATAACAGAACAAGTGTTTGTCAGTCAAAATCCAGTAAAACAGCTGGGAGTGAAGGGGATTGCTTCTGTGAAAATGGCTTAGATTTGTGAATAATGGTGGATCATTATTCACAAATCTATTTAGAACTGTGAGTAAATTTGCTTTTTTTCCCAACATGGCCCTGTATGAGCTCTTTTGCTCTGCTGCCAACTGCTGGCCGTTTGTGTAATAACTACCATTTCTTCAACCGTTCGTTGCAGCTGAGAGGCTGCGTCAAAGCCTTCTGTATGCTGTAGCATAAAAACAAACAAACGTATAAATATGTCTTTGGGACACTTAACACGTTTAAAATAGAATGTATATATACATTTTTGGAAGCAAATGTGTTAATCACGAAAGAGGATTCACATGCCCACAGTTGACAAATATTAACGGCCTATCTGATCATATGTTGGTTATCACTAGCATAATTCCATGTAGCAAACTATCAAAGAGTGACATGAACATTAGTATGCCTTTTATTATGGTTGCACACTTTGTAAGAAGTTCCCCATAAGCACTGTGCCGCAAGTTGTTGGACAGTTTCTGTATGTGCCTGCTCACCGATTGTTTCAAACACATGTCTCCAATGCACACAGTATCATTGGAACAGAGACATTTTAAAGGAAATTGCAGTGTTGTTTTGATGATGACAATGTCATGCATGTTATAGACACATATTACATCTTTCTCTTGTATTTTCACAGGCCATCATACTGTACAAATTACAATTTAAAACAAGTTAGCATTTTCATTCTGTAAAGCACACACTTTCTGAAAAATGTTTTTAGTGTGTGGTCTTGTGTAAATAGCCGCTTAGGGTTTTTGGTGAGTGGGGCAAATTCAGCTCCTTCTTCACCACAAAAGTTGAGCCAAAAGGTGAAGCTCTCGATTTACTGGTTGATTTACGTTCCTACCCTCACCTATGGTCACAAGCTCTGGGTCGTGACCAAAAGAACAAAATTCTGGATACAAGTGGCCCGAAATGAGTTGCCTCCACAGGGTCTCCCTTAGAGATCGTGTGAGAAGCTTGGTGATCCGGGAGGGACTCAGGGTCGAGCCGCTACTCCTCCACGTTGAGAGGAGCCAGTTGAAGTGGCTCGGGCATCTCGACGCCTCCCTGGAGAGGTGTTCCGGGCATGTCCCACCAGCGGGCGGCCCTAGGGACGACCCAGGACATGCTGGAGAGACTATGTCTCTCGGCTGGGCTGGGAACGCCTTGGGATCCCGACAGAGGAGCTGGTTGAAGTGGCTGGGGAGAGGGAAGTCTGGGCTTCCCTCGGAAAGCTGCTGCCTCCGCGACCCAACTCCTAATAAGCGATAGTAAATTGATGGATAAATGTATGGATGGATGGGGAAAATCCAGCACACAATGCGCTGTAAATCTGCACTGGGGCATGTTAGGCCAGGTGTTGGCAATTTTGCAGGCAAGGGGCATTAGGCATATAATGGGGCAAAAGGCACGTACAGGCATGAACACAGCTGTTTAAAGCAGCTCTTTCTCATCGGCTTTAAATGGTGTGCACTCACATCTTACATGGAGACGTCTCTGTCTGGAAAAAAACATAGTAATCCATGTGTGATCAAAGTGCTGTCAATGCACATGGCCAATGTGGCAACAGACAATGTAAGCAGGTATCCTCATACAATGAACTGGTGATTAGCACCTCATTTACAGTATCTATCTCCTCCCCCGATCAAATTCCCTAAAATCAGGTTGGATCAATGGTCTACCTGCTGTGCAGGACTAGATGTGGTCCCAGCTGGCATAAAGTTAGAAAGTCTTTTTGTTAGATGCCCCAGGCACATGTCAAAGGACGCAACTACGTGCTCCTACACCCACCCAGCATGGTGCAGGGCGGTCTGCCAAATTGGCAAACGGGCACAGCAAGCCTTGCACTTGCACAAAAATCTGAATATGCCATCTGTAAAAATACATATGCACTTAGTGGTTACCCATGAAACGGCACGAGTCACAAAAGTCCATCCATTTCCTGTTCAGCGTCATGACAGGGAAAGGCTGGCTACAGTCTGAATGGTGCATTAATTGTGGATTTATCCTACACTATCTGGACAAAGATTAGCTACTGTATGTAAACTACACTACCCTAGTTTCAAATATTTCATAACAATGTTTGCACTATGTCACTATATTTGTCATATTAGACACTTTGGGCCCTATTTTCATCCCCAGTCTAAGTCTAGCATAAAACTCAATCTAACTGCATGCATGAGTTTTCTTTCATTTGGTACATTCGTAGACGAGTGCAGGATAAAGAAGCTTGATAACGATTCTGATCTTTAGAATCAGGTGTTTTGGACAGAAACATCTAAAAACTGCAGGACTCTGGCCCACGAGGACCAGGATTAGGGCAGCCTAGTCAGAGGTTTAGTCTACTTTCATGCACCAGGGATGTGTAAAAGAAAATGCCCTTGGTCTGCCAAATTCCCAAACAAACTAAACTTGCGCAAAAATCAAGATGTCAGTTTTTTCACTAGAGTCCTATATCATATACGGTATTTTATGGCGTGTTATACATTTTCTTCAAATGTCATGAGTTGAAAATGAATTCAAGTTTTTGGGTAAAATCATTGAAGATTTTTTTCCCCATGAAATAAGGGTTTTAATGCAATGTAAATTGTCATTAAAAAAGCTGTCATGTATTATATTAAATTAAGTTTTGTTTTGTTTTTCTCCAAGTGGAGGCCATTAAAGACTGATGGTTAGCCGTATCATAGTGATAATATTTTGATAATATATGCTCACTCCACAAGGCAGTGACCATGATGAGATGATAAGGATAATGGATGTACGTTATGTCCTATAATAATGAGAGCGACCCGGCTCATTAGCTAGTTCCTATTAGAAACCTAATGAACCCAGAAAAAAGCAAACAGAACCAGCACAGGCGCCATTACTCACTTCACCGCCTGTTTCACTTAAATGTATAAACATAATAAAATCCTACATGTGGCATGAAACGTTGTCCAATAAAATGCTAGACCTGTGTATGGTATTTATAATGTTTTACAAAATTAGCTCTATCTATTCATGTGCAGTATTATTATTAGTAATACTGTATGTTTAGTGTCTCACACCATCACAACTTTCTCGATTTATGCGGGAGACTCCCGAATTTCAACCCTATCTCCTGCGTGGCTCCTGAATAGTTGACACAGTATCTGGCAACCCCAGCCTGCTTGCACAGTAAGTGTCCAGCTACGAGAATCCTGCTGGAGGCAGTGATAGTCAAAAAGCCTCGATTCTACCCATAATACATCCAAGATTCTACTGCGAAAACATTTAGAGGCTAGAGGCCAGGTGACTGCAGCATGCAGCTTTATACCGGATGGGCGCATTTTTGACGAGTGCTTTACGACGTGAAGCCCGGATTCACGGACGTAAACCTGCTTCTGTTAGTGCTCAATCTGCGTATATTTCCGAGGCTTTGTGTCATAAAACACTCCCCAAAAACGCAGAAGCATCCGCCGAAAGGTGAGCATGTATCAATGACGTAACATTTTTGCCCAGCTCCTTACAGTATACTATTTTGTATACAAGTATGTACTGTAAAGTATTGAAGGCATTGTTTCAAAAACTTTTGGTGAACCACAACATTTTCTTGTGAATCAAAATATATCAATTTACATTTACAAAGTAAGTGAAACTAGATTACATGTATCTTTATCTTTAGGAATAGATAGCAGCAGGTTATTATGACCTTTCTTATAGCTCCTCCCTGGCCTATAGGGTCGATGCCACGGACTTTCGACTTCCAGGTTTCACACATCAGCTACTGTTTCCCGCTACTGATGACCACATTCCAACACTCGCAACCCTACCCCTGCGCTCCCCCCAACCGCTCGCTCCCGCCAATCGGAAATGCTTCGGACAACTGAGACAGACACACTACACACTACCCGTTGAGGGGAACGCACAACCGAGGGGCACAAAGGCGGGAGCACAATAACTAGGACGCGGCCCACACGTCGCAAACAGGCAACAGAAACAAAACTGATGTGTGAAAACCAGGAAGTCGGAAGTCCCGCCTCCTCCGTGGCATATACCCCATAGGCGGTCTTTTGACAATAGTGACCCACACCATCACAGAATATTTTCTCAAAAATTGGCTACATTTAAATGTGTAAAAGTTTTACTCAACATTGCTTACTTGGCAAAAATTGTGCAAGATTAAGCTCTGCCATGACCAGCTGCAAGCATCTCTTCTGCTGAGTAATTTATCATCTGCATGGTAACTATTAGTTTATTTCAACACAAAAACCCAAATTTGCTCTTATTTAGGTTTTTAAAAACTCCAAAAAGACCCCAGTTTTACCCCTTTTTAACTTGAATATTTGGCCATATAAATGCGTTATTAGGGTACCTCCTTTAAATGGAACTTTGCTTTGTGTTCTCCGCATGCTCTATTCGCAAGGAATCTTGGTTGGAAGTACTTATATTCGCCATTTTACATTGCTACTCGCGAAACACGCCTTATTTGAATACATTAATTTCTTTGTGGTGTTTTTGTTATTGTCTATCTCCGTAACAAAAGCACCACACATACTTGCACGCATATAAGTCTATGTGTCTGGCGCACAACCCACCGGAAATTCACAAGCAGTAAATAAACAAAAAATAAATAAATAAACAAAAATGGCGAAAACATGAAAAAGCAGGACAGAACCACACTTTTGGAGTGAGAAAGAAACCCACTACTTAATTAGTGTGGTGACTGTAGTTATTAAAAGCAGAAATGATGATGTCTATTTGCGTAATGACGTTGCCCGTGCATCATGGTTTAGCTCAGAATATGTATGTGGGAGTACGTCTGTCTGCTCACACATGTAAACGGGTTATGCCAAATGTTTCAGAAGGGGAATTTCAACCTCAACCCAAATATTGACTGCATGTAAACATAATAACTGTCTATGCTTCTCTTTTGAATGGACACTGACACACTGATGTCACCACACATCAAATTATTTTAATGGGAAATGCGCAACTGCTGAGCGAATGTACACTTTGATGTCCCAACTCTCATTTTACGCCTCTGAAGCACCAATTTGGTGTGATACTGTGAAAACAGCTATGAGGTCCTTTTTCTGCAATATTAGGGTACATACGCTGTGAATTACTTTATGTTTAGAAAACATTTACAAAGCTGCCAACCCCTCCTGCTGTGGTGCTGGCTGGTGTGCTGCCGCTACCCAGAAACGATTGCGCAGATGAGAGGACATGAAAGGAAAAAAGGGGCAGGGTCACAGAGCTCCTGCAGGGAAGGGGACCTCTTCAGTAATCAGGAGGGAGGCTTTCCGTCTGCCAAATAATGCACCGGGCCAACCAGCAGGTGGAATAAACTGTCAAAAATTCTGTCAGATATTTTAGTTCATCATCTGCTGTGCCATATTGGTAATCCCCTCTAATTTCCATTTCTTCTTTTTTCATTTCTTCACCACATATTTTCCCATATATTTAACAGTGTTCTGAGTTCCTTCCCGCAAGTCAAAAGGAAACTCTCCATTTGGGTGTGCAAATTGTAGATGACTGCTGGACAATAAGAGATTTAAAGAAACATGAATGCTAAAAACCTCACTTTGCTAAAATCAGCAGATTGCAGCAATTACTTTAATCACATCTCAGATGTTGCATTTAGACCAACCTCCAAAACAAGGATTGCATTGTTTTTTTCTTGGTACCTTGTCGAAGTCTCGGCAGTAAAAAAAAAAAAAAAAAACACATGCGTGAATTTACTGACTTACTTTTGCTCTGTCAGCACAATATAGTTTTCTGTCATACTCATAAAGCTGTTTGTGAAGCAGTCTGTTCACAATTGTTGTTTGACAGAACTCTCTCTGTTGTTACCCCGCAATGTCACTATGAATTTGTACGTGTACGGATTAATGCCTCTTTGGTCTAGTTTGTTCAGGCTGTTTAATCCATTTTAGTCTGTCCAGGGTAGTGCCCCTGCTCAATTCATTCTGCCCGACTGCAGGTTTTTAATGTGGCTGCCCAAGCCACCCAGCTGATGAATCAAATCAACCTGACGAGTCCCTTTGTGTCCTAAGCTTTGTAATCCAGGATTTGAACTCAATCAAGTTACAGAGAGTGAAAGGGACTTTACATGACTTTTCAGTGTGGCTCGGGTCAATTTATATCACCTTGGTTATCACTACAATCATGCTCTGTTGGAGTTTAAAGCAAAAAAAAAAAAAAAGAAGATCAAAATGGATTTAGCATACTGAATGTGACCTTGTGGCAAGACATACTTGCCCAGCTTGTTCGAAACAGAACAAATGTGTGCTTATCGGTTACAGACATCTGTTCATATTTACCATCTGCCCCTCTTGGAGTGGCATACTTTGGGGATATTTGGAATGAATTTTTGGATTGTAATTCCTCTGACTGCCTGCCTGTTCTCTTCTTGTCCAGCATTTGTAATCCTCCCATAGCTTTATTTCTTTAAAGGGTAGATTTCAGACTTAATGCAGTTTTTTTTTCTTTTGTTCTTGCAATTGTTGTTTGTTGTGTTATAGCTTACGTACTTCTTATTGAAAAACATTTCTGTACCTCAAGCATTGTGTGTTTTACTCTACTGTATACTGTCACATCCTTGTAATTTAACACAACTTTATTCAGAGAACACTTGAAAAACAACTTTAGCTGTGCAACTACTGTGCTGTACAAAAAAACGAACATAAAGCACAATAATAATAATAATAATAATATTAGGGCTGGGCAATAAATAAAATTCGATTAATTGTCATTTTAAAAATTGAATCATTGAAAATTTGCTAAATCATGAAATTGAGGTTTGTTGAAAGCTGTTGTTCTTATGTTCTGTAACATCTAAATTTAAGTGTGAGTTATAATTTTGCACAAGTGGCAGAATGTTGGATGGGTGGTTTACAAGACACAACTTATTGTGCATTTAAGCACAAACTATGAATGTTTAAGTTTATGCTAAACTGATTTAGAGTCAGTATATATTATTGCTTTATGAACATTATGCACATGAATAATTAGTTGATTAATTAAACCTTTAAATAAATGATTGCTGTTTTTTTGGGGTGTTGGTGTGTGGGGGGGATCGAGATTTAATGCTTTGGCCATATCTCCCAGCTCTCAATAACAACAGCAGTAATAGCAATAATAATAATAATAAGAAGAAGAAGAAGAAGAAGAAGAAGAAGAAGAAGAAGAACACATGTAACAAACAAGTAAATTAACACTAAACAATTTCTTGGCTAAAATGCTGTAAAAGGTTAAAAACTGGTTAGTATGACATAAAATGAACACCAAAC
The DNA here is from genome assembly GCF_051991255.1 of Vanacampus margaritifer. Classification (NCBI taxonomy): domain Eukaryota; kingdom Metazoa; phylum Chordata; class Actinopteri; order Syngnathiformes; family Syngnathidae; genus Vanacampus; species Vanacampus margaritifer. The sequence continues at coordinate 18,149,756 of NC_135445.1, read as the reverse complement.
AGTCTTAAAAAAGTGTGGAAAAGTAAAAATAAAGGAGAAAAGGGCTTTTGACCTCTTGGTCAGTTCACCTTTGTGAAGGAAATTCTGATCTCAATGGGTTTTTATATTGTAAATATATGTAAACAGTCGTCAATGCTTTTTGGAGTGGTTTGTAAAATATTTGCCCTGTAAATAACTGACGACCACTCCAGGATGAAATCCGCCTTTTGCACAAAATCAACTGGGAGAGGCTCTAGTTCACTTGTGACCCAAAACAGGAGCATCTTTCCTTTACTGTTGCCGACTATTGACCACTCGTTGAACTCTTTCTCAACCTGGTTTGGTTTTGTGTCTCTTATTGTTATTACATTCGTCAGCTTCCTTCTGCTTTCCTTCCAGTTGTTTGTCAGTGATGACTTCCCTTCAAGCTTTAGCTGTTCCCCCTGACAGACAGCCCTGGCTGAGACAAAACAGTTGAGACTGGCCTCAGGTGTCCCAGCCCAGTTGCATCTCTCAGCAGAGACAAAACTACACTGGGTTGTCAAACAGCGTGGGCATCAGAGTTTATTACCCATCGTAAATATTACATTCTCATCCCACTGCGATGTGACATAATGAACATTCTAATGAGTCTAATCAAGCAGAGTGTGTCACGAAAGCAAATGCATATAAATATACATGTATTTTTTTATATCATTAAAAAAGTGGAACCTCTAATAGTGGCCAGAATCCATTCTATGACACTGGTTAACTTCCATCCATCAATCAATTTCCCATAAGGGTCACAGGTGAGCTGGGGTCTATCCTAGCTGACTTATTTGGACGAGAGATGGGTTACACACTAGGCTGGCTGCCAACAGAAGAGCACATATAGATAAACATCCGTTCACATCCACGTTTAGACACAGTTACATATTTTCAGAATGCATGTTCTCATGGCATATGTACCCCAATTATGTCTGGTATTTTGGCAACTAGTGTTTTGAATATATTATACTCACTGGTGGTCAACAGCAGCATGTCCTCCACAGTATGTTATACATTATATATTAAATATTGTGGTTGCCTGTTTGTTAAGCTCAGTCTGAGACAAGAGGTCCAGGTTGAAAAATCTAGCTTCATTTGATTTGATTTGGGGCTCTGTCTTTGTCTTCTTTGCAGTTAACGACCACTCATATTGTTGAATCTTGTGCAGATGAAATTAGTTTCATCAGGTTGGAATTGCTAAATAACAATGCGGAGAAGAACTTTTGTCCATGGTACATTTGATTTTTACATTCTTACCTTTAATTTCCTTTATGGAATGCTTGAAGTTAGAAAAGCTGGAAATTCAACCAGGCCATTCCTGTTATTTACTAATTCTTCTGTCCTCACAACTCACAAGTGTCAGCTCATTATGTGCGTAAAACTACAGCATGCTTGCATTTGTTTGAGCGGCAACACCTGCCCAAATAGTAGCTATGATTGGCTCACAATATAATTTGACTCAACCTCAGTCAGTCATTATCAGTTAAGCACTGTCTCATGCCCACAAGGACAAAAAAAAAGAAAACAAAAGAAAACAAACTACACATTACTGAAAAAAGTAACACAGTTAGTAGCCTAATACAATTTATTCAGCCGATTACTCCCATCACTGAACTGCAAGCACAGCGGTGCCAGCATAGTGAGGTGTGGTGGGAAAACTTATAGCTCGTGTAAACATTTGTGAAGTGCCAGAAACTAAATTAATTGCCACATAACGGCAATTTTGGAGTGTCTGAGGTCTGAAGTGGAACAAGTCACAAGATGAAAAAGCCTTGAGTCTCTGATCAGTCACACCCCTCACTACCGTGCACGTGAATGACACGTGTACTGTGAGAACATGCATGGCAAACACATTTTTAGTCACGGCTGCTACATTGCTAGCATGACTTATTCACGATGGAGTGTTGTGTTGTTACACTTCTTTTGTCTCGACAACTATTACTTCTTTTTAACTTTTGCTGCTAACCATGTGTTGTGCATAAGTGACTGCGTTTACATGCAGGCAATAACCCTTGTAAATATTGTCAGTATTCTGGTTTTGTAAGGCCATGTAAATGTGCAATAATCCGAATATGCTTTTAGGCTTTTAAAAACCCAAATAAGACTGCGTTTACACCGCAGCTCAATTTCTTTTCTTTTTTTACAAGTATCTGATTTTTTTCATGCAGTATGAACGGTGCAGTTCAGATTTTTTCACACCAGACCTCGGCCTATTTCGTATGTGGATATAAATTGGATATGTATGCGATGCGTCTGCACTGTGAACGCTCATCCACACACATCTAATTCATACGTCATCAAAAGCCTTATATGCGCTTTGCGCGGGCGGCGGAGTGCTTGGAAGGGAGACTACTGACACGTCTGTGACTATACAAAGCTGTTTTGAGTAACAGTGTTAACTTCTTGTCTTTAATTTAATCACATTTGAAACATGAATCATAAAGTTGACATTTGTGGCGACAGTAGAAATTCAGCCCTGCAGACGATTCATCACACACGTCAATGACGAGACATCATCTTCAATGAAATTAAGATATCTAGGAGTTTCCCCTCATTTCCCCAAAATATTTCTATCTCTTCCAACCTCACTGTTCTGGCGTTATGAGATGGAAAAAATGAGTTTGACGGGTTTCTGCTCTGATTGTAAACACTGACACTCGAAGAAGCCGAGGACAACTGCCAAACATGAGCAAGAACAGTCCACCAATCGGGAGCGGGCGTTCGCACTGCTTAATTTGCATAATTTATGCAGGCAAGACACATTAATCCAACTCCTAACACGTCCGCAAAAGGAGTCCACCAGCCCACCAATCAGTAGCGCGTGTTGGCACAGCTAAATTTGCATATGGCACTAATAAAGGTCGCTTGCCACAGCAGCTTGGCTAGAGGGAAAACGTTGCGTTGAGTCTGAGCCATATTTATTTACGTAAACTCTGGAATGTGATGCTGTTTGTTTTGGTTGCACATCACTCGACATGTGCTCTTTGCGCGTTCCGTTCACATTGAAGTCGCATTTGTTTTTGTAATGTGAACAGTCCATAAAAAGATTGGATTAAAAAAAAAAATCTGAATTGGGCATGTGTGAACGTAGCCTATGACCCCTGGGTTACCCCTTTCAAAACCCAAATTATTGCTCATATAAACGCATTTAAAATACCTCGAATGATGGCGCATTGTTTTTCGCTGTGCGCATACTCTATTTTCTTCTTCGTAGGGATTGGAATCGAAATACGGTTCTTGTTGAGAACCGGCTCCCAGTGTTTCAATTCCTTGGCATCGTTTGACGTTTTTTCATCGGGATTCATTCAAGGTTGCAAAACGTGCAAAGATGTAAAGAACGAATCATGACTTAAGAACAACACTCGCTACTTCCACACGACCACACTGACTGCTCACGGGAGTCACACACCAGTCTACTGGCTGCGTCTGTTTTGATTGAGACAGGGAAGAGGAGTTTTTGAGTGCTCAGAGCTCATCTTAGTGTTGAAATGTTACTGGAGTTGGATTTTATTGTCACAAAATAATCTAGGTTGCATTATATAAATTTCTACAGAAGTCGATTACATTTTTTTTTAAACGTGCTTATTTTCAATTATTTTTTCTTTCTTTTCTTTTTGTTTTTCTGGGAAACCCATGGCACCCCATTGAGGAATCCTCAAAATGTGGACCATAAAAGTTCACTGTTGGGTTTGTCAAGCCATGTTACTTTTAAACATGTCTCTTGTTTACAGATACAACTAAAACATATAAAAGTGGATGCTAATCTATGTTTATACATCTTTTCCCCCAAAAAAAGAATCAATATAATTATCGAATCGTTAAGTAGAATCGAAAATGGAATTGGAATTGTAAAAATCGTATCAATTCCCATCCCTACTTCTTCGTCTTCTTTTCTTTTTCTTTGCTTATTTTATTCGCAAGGAATCTTGGTCTTTGTTGTAATGACTTGTATGTGCAGCTCCGTCCAACTCGCTAAAGGAGCCTCACTTGAATAGATTGATTTTTCCGCTGCGTTTTCACATTATTTAGTGTCTCTACGACGAAAACGTCACAGCTTGTGCCTATTATACAAGTATATAAGTCTGTGTTTCTGGTGTGTAATACTCAAGTCGGTGTAAACAATCATGACGCTCGCAGCAAAAAAACACACTTCTGGAGCGACGAGGAAACCGACTGCTTTATTTAGCGTGGTGAGTGACATAAATATAATGTCTTCAATTGAAGAAAGGAAGTTAAAAGCGGAAATGACGTTATTTACGTAATTACGTTGTCCGTGCATTGCGTTCCGAACGGGATATTCCAATCGAGTGCAAATGACCATGTAAACGAGAGTAACATAGTCCGCCACGCATGTTAACGTGTTATCTTGATTGTTTCACAAACCGGAATTCTGACCTTAACCCGAAAACTGACTGCATGTAAATGTAGTCACTAGTCAGTGTTGTGCAGCAAATGATTGGCACCCCTAGGTCAAGCCTCATGTCCTTACAGCCTCTGATAGGCTGGTGTGTTTTAAACATTTTATAACTTTACAACAAGTTATAAAATTGTTTTGTGCAGCTTTATATTAACTCAAGTGTCTCATTAAAAGCCCAGATGGCTGATGAAAATAAAATAAAAGTGCTATTGTAGGTCTGAGTATTATTCTTGTTCAGTGCTTTAGACCTGATATTAGTGCACTGAATAACAAACGCTGAGGAATGCAATCAATTGTTTGTAAAACATTGTTTCTAAAACAGCAAATAAAATAAAAAACACTAAAATGTGTATTGTTAATTTATTTTTATAAAAAACAACATAATGACACTCTGGGCAGCACGGTGGCTGCTGGTTAGCACGTCCGCCTCCCAGTGCAGAGGACGTGAGATCGAGTCCGGGCTTCGGCCTTCCTGGGTGGAGTTTGCATGTTCTCCCCGTGCTTGCGTGGGTTTTCACCGGGTACTCCGGTTTCCTCCCACATTCCAAAGACATGCATGGCAGGTTAATTGAACACTCCAAATTGTCCATAGGTGTGATTGTGAGTATGGTTGTTCGTCTCTGTGTGCCCTGCGATTGGCTGGCAACCAGTTCAGGGTGTACCCCGCCTACTGCCCGAAGCCAGCTGGGATAGGCTCCAGCACCCCCGCGACCCTAGTGAGGAAAAGCGGTCAAGAAAATGGATGGATGGATGGATGACACTCTGATTTCACGCAATGCATGTAGGGTCCCATGGTGAGGGATACAATGTTTGTATTTAATTTTTTAATTAACTACATTGGCAGAACACCTGCATGTACATCCACATCTACCACCGCGGCTGCAGTGAGTGACCGTAAATACAACAAAAAAACATGGGTGTGTGCATTCATTGCTGAGCACGACTTCACGGTGATAGGACCCCACGAGTGACTCAGCACATCGGACACTGCACCCCCGAACCCTGGAATAAAGTTCAAGATCAGGATTTTTTTTTACTTTAAGCTTTATGACCAGAGAAAGCCCATTTCGCTACTGAATGCCTTGTTAGTCTTGAGATTTCATTGCATCTTGCAGATTCAAAGAAACTCTGTGCAAGATGTAGCAAAGCAGGTCCAGAAGATAACTGAGCCTCCTCAATGTTTCACAGTAGTTAAAGTATTATTTTCTTGGTATGCTTCATTTTTGCGTCTATGACCATAGAGTTGATCATGTACTTCCAAAAAGCTCCAATTTTGTCTCATCTGTCCGAAGGACATTCTCCCAGAAGCTTTGTGGCTTGTCAATATGCATTTTCACTTTATTTGCTTTCCTCCTTATTCATCTCTCATGAAGTCCACTTTGGCTTAAACAACGACAAATGATGCAATCTAACACTGATTTACCTTGGCCTTGGAGCTCAACTTTGTTTTGGGGGTTGTTCTGGGCTCTTTGAATACCATTCAAACTCTCAGTCTCTATTTTTCTCTTGTGGCCACATCAAGGGAGGTTCGCTAAAGTTCTGTGGATCTTAAGCTTCTGATTGATATTGCACTGTTGTCACAGGAACATCAAGCTGCTTGGAGATCGTCTTATAACCTTTACTTACTTACTTACTTACACAGTGTGTAATGTTTAGTGTCATCTAGTGGTGAACTAATAATTCATTCAATTATTATGATTACAGTATTTAAAAACTCACTGTTAATTTCAATAATATGCAAAAAATATATATTCTATCACATCAAGGTAAAATTTTTAATATAATCGTAGGTCTAGTAATCACTAATTATATTATATGGCTGGAACCTCACCTTACAAGAGGCCATTTTCAAAGTTTACCAAAAAGTTTACAAACAAATACATGCAAAGTCATAATAGCTTCACTTGGTCCTGGCTTATGCAACAGAAGGCAAATATAGCTTTACTCCGTGTAGCATGTATTCTTGCCAATAAAAAAAAAAACCATTCATCGACGCTAAGATGATTAAGGACTGCACGCTGGTCACTCTCCACAAGGTGCTACCTGATGACCAATTTAAAAATCAGGTAATAGCATCCATCAAATCACTACTGTTATCGGGTACCACAGCTGCCAGACAAGTAGATTCTTTGACAATGAATGTCTATACAAGGTTCTCAATCAACTCAGTGCTGCTGATGTTTTGTCAACGGACAACTGTGACACAGCGCACGCTCAGCTTTTTCTGTTTGGATGTTTTTTTGTTGTTGTTTTTTTTTATGGTGACTACTTTCCAGGGGGCTTGTGACAACTGGGGGGAACTTATGTTTGTAAAGATTGCTGACTTCTATAAAAATAAATGAGTTAATCTAAATGTGCAAATATGAAGAAAATGATGTGGACTTCCTAGAACTGGTATTGGTAGCCAGTTGATCAGTAACACTGGTAACAATGTAGCTGTCCATATAAATGCCCAAATAAATTCATCTAGGGCTGCCAAGTCACAAAACGTTTTCTGACTTAAGTGTCCTCATGTGTTGGGCTAGTAGAATCAGATGTCACTGAGTTATTTTAACACTCAAATGGCCTCATACAAGGCTGGATGTACTCCACCGTTATGTTTCTTAACTCAAAAGTTGACCTGGAAGTACATTAGCACAAAACTTCCACCAGATCTCTAGTTTTTGTTATTTCCCTCCAAGCTTTTTATTTTTCCATCTTCCCTTGGGGCAGGGGTGACCAAACAGGAGGCCAAAACTGTAAACACACTTTTGGTTGTGGGCTGAACAGGATTAACATTTATTCAATGGCCTAAAATTAAATACTTTTGAACATAAATGCCAATCGAAAAAGACAAAATACACTATTATTCCAAAAATAATTAAATTAAAAATCATTAGTGTAACTCAAAACCAGAGTCATTTTGTCACAGCTGGATACTTGCCATCTTTTCTTGGTTCGTTTATATACAGGATAGGCTGCAGGTGTTCATCAGTGAGGCGACTCCGAAGTGATATTTTGTTCATTTTGATCACATAGAGCAGCTGCTCACGAAGATTTGTGCTTCCAAAGATAAACAGCATTCGAGCCGCATGTAGACGATGCTACGGAATGATCATGGGTAGCTCTTCATTTCCTGAAGCAGCTGTTGCAGTACATTATCACATTTGTAGTTTGTGTGCTTCTCATTGCACCATTAAAAAGATGTTGTGTTGTGCCGTGATATCAGATGAGGCGGAGTTTCTCTGGTCCCGTCCAGTTGGAAGTAAAGCCGGCTTCGTTCCTCAAACAAATCTCGTACACACAGAAGCATTACAAGACTTCTGTGTGTCCAAAAGAAGACGCTGAGGACGTTTAACGGCTGTAATGTATATGCCAAGTCTGGAGTGGCGCTGTAGCGCAGCCACAGGGTGTTAACGGAAAGCATAGAAGAAGAATCAGCAAAGAAGACGGACACTTTTTTTTCTAACTTTATTGCAATCTACAGAACAAACATGGCTTTGCATGTATCAAAACAACATGAAAAAGACGAACACAGGAGAAGTGACAATGGCGGGTGATTCAAGTACAACACCGCTTGTTTACGGTGGGAATAAAGAAGCAAAATATTTTGCAATAAGGTTGTCCAGACGGTCGCGTACAGGGCACGTTTTGAAATCTTTCCACTCTGGAGCCCGGTTTCAACGTGTGGCCAAACGGCCAAAATGGTAAGAAACTTGTGAGAATACATTAAAACTGTCTTTCGTGTGGACGGGGCCTCAGTATGCTTTGCTGTAGTCACAAGTATCAGGTTTATCATGCGTCATGGTATAATAGTTAACGTGGTGTAATTTTTAGCCGTGTATAGTTAAATTATCAGTCTGGCACCCTAAGTTTCAATGTTACTGCAATTGATGATGGCACTGTTCTCATGCTCTTTTATAGAGCCACATGTGTGTTTATGTTAAATATAAAGCATATATCACAGAGAAAGCCTCCTTTACTTGCTGCATGCAATTTCATGCTATTTACGAAATGGTTTCAGATATAATTGCATACCTAGCTAGATGTGAGCTGGGTGTTTGACATATGCCTTAGGGGCTCCACATAATCTGGATATAAAAATACAATAAAACACGATAATGGTTTTATGAAGTGTAATTACAATCAGCCAAAAGTCTCTCTCTCACACACACACACACACACACACACACACGCACACACACACACACACACACACACACACACACACACACACACACACACACACACACACACACACACACACACACGCAAATGCTGGAGTACAATTGTACATTGTGCGAACTCTGTCTTCCCTTCACCTTGTACAACAAAGGGCTTCTTAACAACACTTTTTTTCCATCCATCCATCCATCCATTTTCTTAGCCGCTTTTCCTCACAAGGGTCGCGGGGGGTGCTGGAGCCTATCCCAGCTGGCTTCAGGCAGTAGGCGGGGTACACCCTGAACTGGTTGCCAGCCAATCGCAGGGCACACAGAGACGAACAACCACTCTCACAATCACACCTAGGGACAATTTTGGAGTGTTCAATTAACCTGCCATGCATGTCTTTGGAATGTGGGAGGAAACCGGAGTACCCGGTGAAAACCCACGCAAGCACGGGGAGAACATGCAAACTCCACCCAGGAAGGCCGAAGCCCGGACTCGATCTCACGTCCTCTGCACTGGGAGGCGGACGTGCTAACCAGTCAGCCACCGTGCTGCCCTAACACTTTTTTTATTATTATTATTTTTTGTGTGAACCAAAATTCCACTAAGGCCTGGATTTTTTTAAATTTTTATAATTTGAAAAATCCTTGGGTATACCAGGCCTTAGTGTCGTCTGGGGAATCCAAATTTCGTTATAAGACGTTATAAATCGTTTTTATGTTGCTGATACAGCTGCTCAAAACTGCTTTATAAAACAACCAAAACAGTCCAGTTGCAATCGATTCAATGCCATGAGAATGAAATGTCCTGGATGAATGAGAATATTATTCACAAACGAGCTGTTGAAACTGCATTTCCTTGACTCTAAGTCACGCAAGACTACGCCCGGGAAACCGTGTTTGCCTGTGTGTGGGTGGGGGAAAAAAAGTCCCACAAGACTTGTCACAGTTATGTGACGTCAGATAGCGCTGAGTTTGGGAGGGAGTGAACTTGAATGAAGACGCGGACATGATTCACAACATGCCCCGGCAAGTTTATTGTCCAACGTATGGAGGAGATGTTTATTTTATATGAACAATGGGATACTGGACAAAAGTGTTGCCATGTACAAAGACTGTCAACCACCAGTGCGGCAGATGTACATACACGCTTGATTAGATGGCATGGAGCCGGAGTCGGTATCAGATGGGATCGCGCTAAATTGTATCGGTGTTGCCTACAGATGACGTCATGCTACAGGATTGGCTGGAAATAGTCAGTTTACAATTTGTTCAATAAAGTTATATGAAAAAATTGACAGTAAAACATTGGAAATAAATTATTAAAGATGTCATTGAAATAATATGTATGGGCTAAAATTGTAAAAACCTAAGAATATAAAATACTTTAAGATTGAAGAAATAATAAAATAGAAGGGCCTTCATGCTTGCCGGTGACGTCACTGCTGCAGCGCTAACGAAATGCTCGATTCACTTCCCTTTGTTTTTTTTTTTAGCTGTTCACAATCACATCACAAAATCAGTCTTAATGATAATAGGAACAATTAACAATCTAAACTGACAATATTTGTCACATCTCAGGCAATTAATTTGTGTATTTATCATTTATTTAATCTATTTTATTTAATCAATATATCTTGCGTTTATATTCTTAGGTTTATTTAGGTTTTTACAATTTCAGGTCGTACATTTTGTTGTTTAAATTACATCTTTAATATTTTCTTTCCAATGTTTGACGTCAACTGGAAAATTTCCGGCCAATCCTCTAGCGTAACGTGTTCGTTAGGCGACCCGATACGATCTGGCAGCCCGATCACATCTGGTACTGACACCGGTGGTCAAATGCACGGACAGAGAGAGGACTTCTTCCAACTTAGGCTCTGTCCACACAAAAGCCAGTTTTAATGTATCCTCACAAGTTTCTTACCGTTTAAGCCGTTCGGCCACATGATGGCGCGGATTTGGAGCTTGAAACCGATCACTTTTGTGTTTGTCTTTTTCATGTTGTTTTGATACATGCAAAGTCATGTTTGTTCTGTAGATTGCAATAGAATTTTTTTTTTTTTAAGTGTCCGTCTTGTTCGCTGATTTTTCTTCTACGCTTTCCATTAACTCCCTGTGGCTGCGCTACAGCGCCAATCCAGACTTGGCATATACATTACAGTTGTTAAAGGTCCTCAGCGTCTTTTTTAGACACACGCAAGTCTTGAAATGCTTCTGCGTGTACGAGATTTGTTTGAGGAACGAAGCTGGCTTTGCTTCCGTCTGGACGGGGCCTGAAACACCCACAACTCGACCAGAGGAAAGGTAATAACAACTTTAACAACCCAGTTTATTGTTAAACACTTAAGCCATACTGCGTTGTGGAGAATGAGGGCTTTCAGGACATGATAAAAACATTAGCGCCCCTGATATTATGTGCAACTAGATCCTTGTTGTGACAATCACGCAGTAGTGAGTTGTTTAAAAAAACAGGGTATTGATTGAACGAGTCACACTCGGGCAAAAACATAAACATGTGTTGAGTGGAACACAACAATAAAGTGCCAGCCCTCGTTACTGATAATGGAATATGATAGGTGACATAATCGTGATGATCAAGTTCAGCTAATTTTTTCACAAGAAGAACCATGATAAGCATTAAGTATACATCAACTTATTCACTGCGTGTATGGGCAATATACAGGAACTGTCACAAGAGTAAACACTAAACATACTAGAAAGTAACTGAGGTATAACTGTTTTAAGTTAATTAGTTTAAATTTAGTAAGATGGCACTTTGAAAAAGATATTCATTAGTAGTTACAACTTATGATTGTAGTATTTTATTAGGCAGATGCATGTTAAAACAGCATTTTAAAAGACTGATAGTTACTCATTCAGTCTGTAAAATGTCAGAACAATACATATGCAAAAATGTTGCTCACTGTTTTCCAAAATAAAAGCAAATGTGCAAATTACAAGATTTAGATCATTTTAAATTAAACAAGCCATTCAAACAACAAAATAATTGTAAATTAATTTGACATTTGACTAATTGTTGAGTGATCAAATAATCGTTGCACCGCTACACCGAATCGAATCGTAATCCTATTGAATCGAATCGAATGGAATCGTAATCCTACTGAATCGAACCGAACCGAATCGTACCGTTTTAAAATCAAACCATCCTTGTATCGGATCGCACCCCAAGTATCGAAATGCGTATCAAATCGTCTTGATTGGAGATATTTACACCCCAAGTTATTACAATATGTGCTGTTCTAAGGTTGATGTTTTGGGATTTTTTTGGGTGGCAAAATATAAATTTTCCGAACACTTTCATCACAGCCTTAAATAAACTGGCAATTTTGAAAAACAAATCAACAATTCTATTCTTGCATGACAGTTGCTTCGCAGGTCATTAGTAACTTCAGACATCACACATGCTAAGTGTGCAAGTGTGTTTCACCGCTGCTCTTAAAGGCTGGCAATCATGGTTAAGGTGTATTTAAGTGCAGATTTAAAGAGGCTGCTAACAAGTTTATGTTCACATGGGGAGAAGTAAGGGTTTAACTGAATGGTACCTGAGTGTCCTCCACTAGATTCTCTCTGGATTTTATCATTCCACACGAAGGCAGACACACACACATCCACATGCTTATTGAAATAAATGATAGAGCTCATTTCCATGTGAATGCTGAGTGGAAGTTGGTGCAGATAGAGGCAGCGTCATTGATACTAACTGCATTCTTGTGTGTGTGTGCATTTGGTTACATGTGTCAATTATAATCATTCCTTTTTGTTAACCAGTTGCCACTCATTGCAGCATCAGTAGCAGACAGTATCCAGGTGACGGTGTGTGTCTCCATTGTCCAGACAAGCTAGACTCGGGATTGTTGTGCGTGTTGGAGGTCAGCTGGTTGTTGTTGCGTCCTATTAACATGTGAATGCTACCCTCAGCTGTTTCCCTCAGGAAGCAGAACCACATTAATTTGTGTATTGCCTGTTGTCATTTGAAACACAAAGGGCCACTAAGAAAGACTCCCCTGGTGACTAGGTGATCAATGTTTAACATATATTTTATTTATTTCTAACAATAAATGATTCTGGGATCACATAATTACACTCTAGCACTTTTCTCTCATTTTTACTTCAGCTGTGGTTAAAAAAAAAAGAACCTACATTTCATGGTGTTGTATATATTTTGAACAGTATCCCTTTAATGGCAGTCATTGAAATACTGGAAAATTCCTAATTCAAATGTAGTTTTTCATTTAAAGGTTAAAATTATTTTTTTCACTTTGACACTTGTCAAGACAAGTTTATTTACATAGTCAGAAATCACAAAAGGGTCTCAAAGGGCATCCACTCTTACTCTTCAGTAGAATCTATGACATCTGATCTAAATGCCCCATTTGAGCAAGGACAAAAGAAAAAGGAAAAACCATGGGAATGGATCACAGATGGAGGGACTACCCGATCAGGTCGGCCAGCCTGCAATTGATGCCGATATGATGGTAACAGTGGACTACCGTTATTCACCAAGTATAGGTAGCCGGTTGATAGAGGCTAATTATTTATCCTCTTTTGCGTGTTCCAAAAACTTGAAGATAGACTTCTTGTGAGAAAAACTCCTTGCAAAGATGATTTATTACAAAGAATTCTCCGGTCACACAACACTGAACATCACGTAAAAGGTAGAATCCAGGGTGCGTGTGTGTGTCCCCTCTTTTGCGGAATACAGCTTTTAAAGAATCCAAATCAGTAAGAGAACACCTATTCTCCTCCCATCATGAATAAGTAAAACAGATTGGTTCTCACACAATATGTTACATAATATTATTTTTGTACACAGTCCGCAGCTGTGTTCATCTTTTTAGACAAAATATACTCTCAGGGTACTTTTCGTACTTTTTTCCCAAAACAATATCTCACAAACAAATTGAACTGGATTTAGAGTGGCCATGAGTGATGGTGCTCTCAGGGTATGTGTGTGGCAAAATCTGTTCTCACGAACAGAATGTGTGTGCGCAAAACACTGAGAAGGAATTTTTAGACAAAAACAAGGTTAAGGTCAAATTATACTGAGTTCAACACTATTTCACCTACTCTACACATCTATAAAACATTTCAACATGGTTAATATATGAAATAAAGAATTCCATCCATCCATCCATCCATTTTCTTGACCGCTTTTCCTCACAAGGGTCGCGGGGGTGCTGGAGCCTATCCCAGCTGGCTTCGGGCAGTAGGCAGGGTACACCCTGAACTGGTTGCCAGCCAATCGAAATAAAGAATTAAAAATGTTAATAATGTATAACACGGTCCTGCCGCCAATAGTAAAAATCTGCGTATAATGGACACAGAATGTAATTGGACTTTGTGCCCCTCACATCTAGGATGATCTAATTCTTCTGGTTTAGCTGACAGCCACGTCCCTCTAACAGGGACAGCCTCCCAAGGAGCGGGTCCATACTAGAGGGTCCACTCACGCACACTCCAGTCCTATCCCATTCCCACAGAAAAAAAATCCCATCCCAGTCCCAGACCAAATAACCTGAGTTTTGCTCGGGTAGTTTGTTATTTCTAACCTTTTTTTTTTTTTTTTTAATAGCATTTTATTCTGACCACTTTTTTTTGATATACAAAAACTCCCACATAATAAATCCGATTTACACAGTTGCTTCAAAAATTCACACCATCTTGGGAATTTATAGTTTGTTGACATAATTTACAGTTTTCACTCCATTTAACGTTTGTCCCCATTAATTTTCAATGGGACAGACATTCAACTATTTCTAAGTACCATGCCCACTGCAATACATACAATTTATCATCATTCCTAGCTGTTTGATACTGCTGAGGTGGCACAGTTGGTAAAGTGCGTTGTCCAGTAACAAAGAGGTTGTGGGTTTAAATCCCACCTCCAACTGTACATCGCAAATATGTCCATGGCCATTATGCTAAGTAAAATACTTATATTCTAAGTGAAATACTTGTCTACCAACTGACTATCATATGGGGAAATGCGCTATAATTTCACTTAAATTATTAAACAAATGTTCCCCCATTCAGATTCAATAAGAGCTGTGAGTATTATTAAACACTTTTCAACATATATACGCAGTGAGCCGCAACTTTCAACAAGTCAGGAAGGTCAGGCTTTAGTGTGCTTGCCTGCCACGGAGAAAGTGGTTCAAAGCCTGGTTGAACCAGACTTTAGTCCCAGTGCAATTTTGAATAATCATTGTTAAATTGTTTAATATCATTAGATTTTATGTCATTTCTCATTTTTTTCTGTATAATTCCATTCTCTATTATAACGTTCAAATTCAACGCATTTATTATATTGCATTATTCAATACAATTACATACATTACATCATAGATTTTTCTTAGGCAGCAATGGTCCAGTGGATAATGCAAAGAATAATGTTAACTGGCATACCTGGGTTCAAATCTGGCTTGGACCACATTTTAGTACAACTTCAAGTTCAGAAATAGTCATTGTCAAATTGTTTAACACCCTTTACAGGTAGACCTCAACTTACGAACACAATGGGTTCCGATGGGTTGTTTGTAAGTCAAATTTGTTTGTAAATCGAAACACATTAAATATTATTTAAAAATTTAATTGTATCATGCCCTGCGATTGGCTGGCAACCAGTTCAGGGTGTACCCCGCCTACTGCCCAAAGCCAGCTGGTAGGCTCCAGTGCCCCCCGCGACCCTTGTGAGGAAAAGCGGTTAAGAAAATGGATGGATGGATAAATTGTATCATTTTTTTAAAAATAAAATAAAAATATGTAAAAAAAATAAAATTAAAAATTGAACAAATAAAACTATATACCTTATATAGTGTATAAAAAAAACATACATTAAATTACATCATCCATCCATCCATCATCCATTATCTAAACCACTTTTCCTTATAGTACATTACATTTTTACACAGTACAATGCAATCAAAACAAAATAAATATATGCTTACTGTACATAGATGGTGGAGGAGTTACTGAGTTGAGTTCATGTGAGGCTAAAGAAGTGGAAGGCCTTAACGTATGGACTATATGCCACGGAGGAGGCGGGACATCCGACTTTTGGGTTTTCACCCATCAACTTTGTTTCCGGGACGTGTGGGCCGCTACTACTACTTGCGCTTCTGCCTTTGTGCCCCTCGGTTGCGGGTTCCCGTCGACGGATGCAAGGCTGCGAGTGTGTAGTGTCTGTCTCAGTGTTCAATTTCAGATACCCGAGACGCCCTCCCGCCAACGAGCGGGAGCGCGCGGTTGGGGGCAGGAGTAGGGGTGCGAGTGTTGTTACGCGGCCAGCAGTGGCCGGAAACTGCGCTGATGTGTAAAACCTGTAAGTCGGAAGACCGTGGCATCTACCCCATTGGGTGTAACGGTCTCAGGAAGCTATGTTTTCTGATTGTCCCTAAAGTACACATGATTGTGATTGGCACGTATGATGAGTCAAGATGGCGACCGCCAAGTCAGATTCAAGTGATTTCAAAGCTGAAGAGATATTGTGCGTTTTGCCTCTACGCCGATAAAGAAGACGACTGAGGGCTGCTTTTCATGAATATCCTCCAGGACAGCCTCTAAAATATACTCACATGTGGCTCCAATATCGAGTGCATGAAGAGTACGTGCGCCGTGGCCACTGGCCGTGGCTCCAAGCTGTGCTGTTCATCGTCGGACAGAGAGGTAGTTGAAGTGCGCAAATGGCACGGTTGTGGCAGAGAGGGGTACTACAGTACAATACTGTACCATAATGTATGATGTGGCGCGCACTTAAATATTAACTTGCTTGCATAATACAGCTTTTATAGACTTCAGTCAGCATTTGTTTATATCTGCGAATGTTCGTAACTCGGATGTTCGTAACTAAAATGACTACCTGTATATTTAATGTATTTAATTTAATTTTCAATGACACGTTCACTGGCATTCAGTGAGATTTCCTTCAATACCATTACACAATATTTCACTGGTTTCGACAAGTCACATGTGGCTCGGTTGGTAGTGCGGCAGAGCATTGACCAATACACAAGAGGCGGTCGCTTGAATCCTGCCTTCGAATGGTTGCAGTTCAAGTTTTCTTCTTTTTTTCATTTATCATTCAACTACAATTAATAATTTGATATTTTTCACATAATTCATCTTTCAATTTACTTTATAAACATTCCACAAACATCCCACATGCATTCAAATATTAGCATTCAGCTTTCAGCACATGCAATTTCTCCAGAATTTGCACATTGTCTAGTTTCTACAGTGGTTTAAACAAAGATGAAAGATTCTGTTTTCATGTGTCTTAGGATAATTCCTATACATGTGTGTCAGTGAGAGCTGTGTCGTGTCATTGTTGGCGTTGTGAAGCTGCAGCAGTCCTGTGTTTAAAGGAAATCATTATCCCTTAATTAGAGCATTATAGCAGTGATAAAGTTACACCTCCAGATAATGATGTATTGATGGGAAACACAACTTTGTAACATTACTCTTAAATCAAGTCGCGATCGTGCACCCTTGCCCCGTTCTTTTTAACCCATTTACTCTTTTGTCTGGCTTCACTACTTTTTCATTCTTCCTGCATTGTCCTGTTTTTTTAATTTTAATTTTATTTTATTGCATTTACTATTTATAGGCTTAGAAGTGTGGACTCTTGTAAATGTGTTGGTTAGTTGTGTGTTTGCTGACAGGTTGAATATTTGTTTTGTTTTGTTTTTGGATCGTTGACAATGTCACTACTACACAAGGCATCTACGCATCTCTACAAAAAAGAAATGCCTTCTGTCGGCTGTTCTCAGTCATATGATGCTCTTCAATGACAGGACAGCAGTGCGTCCAGTCATTAACCCGTTCTGGATCAAGTCAGCCTGTTTGCAGAGATTGCGCCATTAATCGCCATTTTTCCGTCAAGGGTGGGGTGAGGATGCACACCTTTCGTGCTTTTGCATTCTCGGCCAATGCTTTATGACACAAAATCTCACAGTAATACATGGAATGAGAGGGACCCTTTTTACTCACCTGATCGCCGGATGCGTACCTCTTTCAACTGGTGCTCAGTCCGTGAATGTTTTTGGCTTCGCGTCATTGTACACTCGTCGAAAGGTGGGTGTCATCATTGATGAGAAGTGACTTTTAACGCAAGTGCCCAACTTGCTCAGTCAGCTACTTTATACTTGTTAGTTTAAACTGCTTCTAAATTTGTATCTTACGTGACTCATCTCAGTCTCCAGTATTTGTCTATGTTCAGTTGCATTGTAAATTCATACAACAAAAATGTTTAAAACCAAAAAGTTCTTAAAGATTAAATGCAAACAAATTGCATCATATTGGCTGTAACATGATACATCCCATGAAGAACACTTTTTTTGTGTGTAATTTTTTTTGTAATCCCAAATCCACGTAACTCAATATGCTTGACATACTGTTATTAAAAGTACATTTAAAAGCAAAGTTACAAACAAAGTTAAAGAGATTTAAAATCAAAGTAATTACATTTAAAAAAATCTTACCAAAATTACTTTAAGAGTGTATAGGTTTTTGTAATTTGGGATTTAAAAGTATTTGCCATTCACACGCCATCCATCCATCCATCCATTTTCCGAGCCTACTGGCTTATTTTGAATCTTTATTCATTCATGTTATTCAGTCTCATAATAAATGACACCAGCAAATCGGGGGTTCGTGTTATACACAAGTACGGTACAGAAATACTGTAGTGTCAAATGCTATCCTGCTCATGTACGCTTTCATTCCTGCTCCGTTGCATTTTTAAATAATCACATGGACATCATCATCTAATGAGGATAGGTATGTGACATCAAATGGAACAGATGCATTTAAGGTGTTAAGTTGACAGGACAAATTTAGCTGCTGTGAAAATATAACAATGTTATGTTATCAGAGTTTTTTTTTTTTTTTTTACTATTGAAAAGGTAGTTGATGTTGAGAACAGTGAAGTTATGACCATAATTTCAATTACGTACTTCAAAAACTGTCAGTAATAAGAGCACTGACCCAACTGAAGTTGTTTTAATTAGATGTCAAGATCTGTTTTTCTTAATAGCTCATGTGAAGCATAATCTTGATGTAAATAAGAAACAAATTATATACAGAATGAGATGTCAGCTATTTTTTAATACATAGTAAGCAAAGGGTCAACGTGGGTTTAGGTTTTATTCTGTTACTTATGTTTGTTTGGTTGTGTTTATTTCTGCAGTTCCGCCTCAATTCCTCAACTATCCAACCAACACGTATGCCTATGAATCCACTGACATTGAGCTGGAGTGCGCCGTGACAGGAAACCCACCACCGACCATACGCTGGATGAAGAACGGAGAGGAGGTTATCCCCAGCGACTATTTCCAAATAGTGGTGAGCCCAAAGGAGCACAGAACAAAAAAAACAACAACACATGTACCATTCAATTAAATTAGATTAAAAATATAAGCACACAGGACAAATCAAAATAAAGTATCAAGGTACTTTACATATGAAGCTTAGCAATGGGGCCTTTATTGTAGCAAAACTATTTACAAATGCGTATTTTAATCCACAAATATGAAAAAAGTATTTTGTATCCGTAACTGAAGTCACAAATGTGTAACGAGAATCTACAAATGTGTGACTGAAGTCACAAATGTGTGTAATGAATCTGCAAAGGCGTACACTGATTTGGAGAGAGAGAGAGAGAGTGTGGGGTGGGGGTGATTGAGAGAGAGAGAGATGATTAATGGAATGCACGGTGGAATGGACCAAGAGTAGATCTACTTTCAATAAAACTGTTACTACTACTTTAATGAAATTCTAAACAATTTTCTGCAGTAGTAGTCACATTAACAACATTTAAATGTAAAACTAACTATATACTGAGAATAAGACTGTCGCTTAATGAATTAACATCTCTTCTTTTGAGTCTACTTACACTGTATCTGGTTAGCACTCATATATAATTCCATATCATAGTTCTCACACCATCACCTGGTACAGTATTTGTTGACAAGCTCCATTTATCCGATTCTGGTCCATGACATGTTGTCTGTCTGTTGTAATTTAGGATGGCAGTAATCTGCAAATTCTTGGTTTGGTCAAGTCAGATGAAGGATTTTATCAATGCATTGCGGAGAATATCGCCGGTAGCTCGCAGGCCATGGCTCAAC
This sequence comes from Vanacampus margaritifer, assembly GCF_051991255.1. Classification (NCBI taxonomy): domain Eukaryota; kingdom Metazoa; phylum Chordata; class Actinopteri; order Syngnathiformes; family Syngnathidae; genus Vanacampus; species Vanacampus margaritifer. Next base: position 18,130,035 of record NC_135445.1, on the reverse strand, counting down.
TGTTGCTCCGAGAACCAGGTAGGAACAATGAACATACAAAGATTATAGCTGTGTTTTCACTAGCCTCATCAGTCATCTCCATTTCCACTTTGAAATTATTTGCTCATCAAATTGTTCAAATCTCCTTTGTGCCCACCGTACTTCAATCAGATTATACATTTTAAGTAAAATCTTTATCACAGACACAATTACTAAATGATTAATACACTGTATGGTTAAACCATTATCTTATAAGTATTCATAAATAAACTACTACTACCAATACATATTAACAGGTAAATAGCATACACTCTATTTCCACCTGCTGTAAAAACGATTTTTCTACCACTGTGTTGAATACGGTAATTTGACTTTGTTTAAGAAAAGCACACTAAGGTAATACTCCAACAACTAGAATATATATCATTCTGGTGAGGACAAAATTTGTGCAACAGCTTTTGTTTTGAGACCGTTCAATTGTGGCTGCTCCATGCAAATTGACTTGGTGTGACTCAGACCCTTGATATGTGGACTAGTGTGCATTTTCTCTATTAAGACCTTTAGCTGCAAACAATACCTGCATTTTAGAGGGTTTATAACATGTCTCAGTAACAACTATGGCCAATAAGTAAAATAGATTTCCTATTTCCGCCTCTCTCCTAATTATAACTAAATTGGAATTAAGGGATGAAGATCTGTAGAGGCAACTGGTTTGTGCTCTGTGTTGTGCTACCATTTTGCTACATCCATCCAGTTTCTTGCTAATTATGCAAGATAACAACGAAAAAGTTGTATACAAAAAAATATATATGTTCAAAAACTCTATAGCCGCTACAAAGCCAATATTTAAAGTGATGATTATTTTTGAATCAAACTAACTACTACAGAGTAACTGACTAATTGTATTTAAATATTCCATATGTGCTAAGACATAAGTTAAAACAATTTATTGTGTTTTATATAACAACATAATACTTTTCTATCTTCAGTTTACTCAAAACATATTATGTTCCCTTATTCACATATTGATGACACAGCATCAGGACCAACTTGGGGTTCAGTATCTAATGGACTGTACATCACAACAAGACGGGATTAAAACAGGACCCTTCAATTGCAAGAAATCAAGGCTCCCTACCTACTACTTTATTAATATTTGCTATTGAATGGAAAATTTAATATCAGTAAAGGCACACTGGGAACTTCATTACACATCCCTAACAAATTAGGTGCAAATAAATTATAGATAATTTTTATTGTCAGATAAGGAAATAAATACATTGAAGACCATCTAAATATGATGCCAAGGGGTTGTCAGCAAAAGAAGGATTTAAATATGGTTCAGTGTTTGTACATATGTTATTTTTCAAGCCATGTCAGGGCATCTTTGCTGTGTCATGGCATTCCTGTCCTTGCTTCTGAATTTGTACTGTATTTGCTACTATAATGTCTGCACTGAAAACAACAACTCAACAGTCACAAACAATGCTGCTTTAGTTTTCATTCTTTCATTATTTTTTAGGTTTCATTGGGATTCAGTTATTCTCTTAAAATAAATGTATACAGTATATGTACTTTAACAGTACATACGGAGTATCTATGATCTTATATCGTGAACGTGAGGTATATTTCATCTTACGCAATACACATTTATTACATGTATTATTGTCTTTGAGCTTTCTTTCTTTCTCTCTCTCTCTCTCTCTCTCTCTCTCTCTCTTTCTTTTTTCCTTTATTTCAGTTAACTCTTCAGTGTATTGCTTTTCCCCTGAGCCAGCGGCACAGATGGCAACTTATAAGCACACACACACACACACACACACACACACACACACACACACACACACACACACACACACACAAGGAAACATTAGGAGGGTCAGATGGTTGTTATCGCTTGGTTCTTATCGCCATGGTGAACGAGCATCTCAGCAGGCCGCACAGTGCCCAATCAGTGTTCCCATGAGAAATCACAGTGTTTCTGTGTGTTTGTGTGAATGTCAGCATACCACCTTGTTACCCTTGACAACTGCAGGCCACTTGATCCTTTGAGAGACTCTTGAGACAGACAGGCAGACAGACAGACAGACCTGAGAGTCCATGCGAACACGCACAGTTATGACTTCACCTCTTTAGATGTTTTATTGCCTGCATATTCTTTAAATGTACCGTAGCTACAAAATAATGAAATATCTTAAATTGTTGTGTTGGGTCAGCTATAGTGTTTACAATTTAAAATGTAGTGAGTGAGGTGAAGTTATGCTATATTAAATGAAGCTTCAGTGCACTGAAGACACCAGAGACACCGCTCAAGAGAGGCAGGGGAGGCAGACCCTCAAAGAATCCAAATTCCTCATGAAGAATGTAAAATATAGAAGAAAAAAAATGAAATAATTATGGTTTTTTTAGAATAACTTTTTTTTAATTTTTTGTTTTCTGGTTAATGTTTTTTTATGATTGTTATTATTTACTAATTGAGTCAATTTCCATGATTTCATATTCTAAATAGTCTATTTTGAAGCGGCTTGTATTGCCAAGTGTTTTCTCTTCATGTCTCCAATATGCTTTCTAACACTTTCATCATGCATTCTAATTTTCCATAGTCAGGCTAATGTTTTTAATATTTATGTACCAACATTTTTGGTTTGAGGTGAGGCAGACAGTACAGTGCCTCAACGAAGGGGGCATTCAAGAAAACACAGCTTTACAGTGGTGCTGATCTTCTTTTATGTGGATGTAACAGAGTAAAAAACTGGACAGATCTTGGTTAAATGATGGCAGCAGGGTCACAACAGTGCTGTCGGAGGCACATAGCGATATATGCAGGCTGCCAGAAGAAAACACACAAAGCTCTGAAAACAATGCAGTGTGGTGGGACAAGTTTCTTGAATGGTAATGAAAAATTAAGTCTTCATGGAGTAATTGGAATTTTGATGTTTCTGGGGGTTGGTGAAAGTTTCTGGTTGGTAACCCAGTGAGTAGGTGATATTTGGTCGGTGCTGGACCTCACTCCTCTTTCTTTTCTTTGAACCTTCCTTGGGTCTTCTGACAACTTCACAATTACCGGGATTCTGAAGTATTCGGTTTAGATTAATGAGCACACACTCACACTCACTCACATATGCACACACACACACCCGCACATACTCACGCACATCCAAAAAAAAGAAAAAAGAAAAGAGAGAGACCAATGATGATGACATGTCGAATCAGTAAGATTACGAAATGAACAACACTGAGCTCTCAGAAAAAAAAGGAAAAAATAAGACTTCATATTGTGCTAATATTTTTTTTTATTAACTGTGTAATGCATGCCTAACAACTTCCACTAATTGTTATAAGACCAGACCATAATTTATATCACCTTCAAAGTGCCATTTTACAAACAAAAATGCACTGTTTCCATTTTGAATTGATTCGCAAATGTTGACGTTATGCAGATGAATTTATCTAGATACCAAAGATGATATCTATCAACATTCCACTGTGAGATGACATTTATGCATCTCCATGTCATTTTTATTGTGCGATATTTATTCCCAAGGTACAGTTTTTTACCTGTTTGCACTGTTGTTAATGCTGACTCGGCTATGTGAGGTGCGTTCAGTGACACCTTGTAAAATTAATGTCAATGTATTCATTGTATTTTTCTTCTTGGACTATAATATGGAATACTAAAAAGAAACATAAATTGTTCTGTAGTAATAGCAGTAGATGTGAATGTATCAGAAAACCTTTGTTAACAGTGTAACAAAACTGATGGAAATGCAATGCTTCAAATATTATGCGTGTGAAAAGAATGCTGATATACTATATTTATATGTGACCTACTCCGGTTAAAGATTTCGTAGGAATTAGTTTTGAGGTACGTCCAAAAGTAGAATGGGTGGTAAAAATGTAGAATTTTTTGATTTCTACCAACATTCATTCCTAAAGGTCTCTATTTCATTTCCCAGCGGCCCAAAAGTTAAAATTGTTGGCGATTTGTATGAAAATATATTAGTAGCACTGTGCAAGCCCTAGTAAGATAATGTGTTTTTAGCCGACTCAAAGTGAGCATGTTTTGGGGAAATTACAAACTTGGGGCCAAATCCACTAACAATGCGCTGCGTCCGCGAACAATTGCTCCACATCTGCACCCACAACTTGCTCCCAGTTACGCCCAATTCCAATTCATCCGCATGGACTGCAATTCACACCGCGTGCGTTGCGTGAGCTGTCCGTGTCCGGAAATCTGCACCAGCCAGACCACAAGATCACGGGGGTTCATGCTGGTTGTTCAAGGAATCGTAATGATCTACTCCATTGGGCATACAGTACACATCCGTCACGTAAAAATGATTGCAAAATGTCACAATGCCCCACCGCGATCCCCGATCAGCCCACGTTACGTCATGTGTTGCAAACCAACGTAGAAAAATTCCCCGGCTTCGCCGTTCCCCTCTCTCACCCTACGCACCGTGCGTGATCAGCAGGGGTGTCACTAGGCTTCATGAAAAGGGGGGAGGGGGGGGGTGCTTAGCCCCAAGGACAGGGCTGGGCAAACTCGGTCCTCGAGGGTTGGAGTCCTGCAGGTTTGGGATGTTTCCCTTCTGAAAGTAATATTAAAGTGTGAATATTTTTTTATTTCAGATTTAAAACTGCTTCTCACCATGCCTATGATTGAGATCTTTCAACGTATTTAACCTCAAATTATTTTTCTTACACACTAAGTTTTATTTAGTAATTTTAGTAATCTCTAAAATGTAAACCTTAATTTCCATACTTTATAGGTGTCTTTAGTTCTTTTGAGTTTTTTTTTTTTTGCTGTAAAATATTGCACTTTAAATTATGTAAAGAGTTTCCTTGTGTATGACGTACTATAGCTGCCTGCCTTCAATTTTTATTATTATTATTTTTTTTTATTAAATATCTCCACTTTCTGTTCATTACTCTCAGGTTAAATTAAATGATGCACCTTGACTGACATGTTTCATATTCATAATAGAAAATCCATATTGAGTTTTATATAATTTTTAGACTCTCACTGTCTACCTTCATGTCTCCAGTAGGTATCGCTCCACACTTGCTCTCGCTACTCAACGTGCTGTTTCCCCAATTCAACATTGGTGGAGGATTAGTATTGTAAATTATATTATTATCATCATCCACTGACGACAACAATAAGTGAATGATCTTTTTACTGTAGTGTGAAAGCATAAAGTTCTCTCTAAAAACCAGCGTCTATCAGCCAGGAACTTCACATGCATTGTAGAGTAATTATTAGACAATATAGCATGGGACTTTCTGCTGTTAGCTTGGGGCTTGGCCACAGCTAACTAATTGTTACTACCAGCAGACAGTGATTAAAACTTCCTTCCTTATATCCATCACGACTCCTTTCCTTGGCCGTGATAGACAATGGACGCGAATAGCGGCAGGCTAGGAGCACGCAAACAAGCAGGAAAACATGGAATGGATTATCAGTAATAAGGAAGTTCAAGTGGAATGGATTAGAATTGGATAACAAAAACATGACAAGGGCTCTCACTATCTACAGTACTAGTGAAGTTAAGAAAATCTATTGATTTCTGATCATTTGTAATTAATTACAGTCCATCTGTCACGTTATTTTCCTCAATGCCGCTTGTAGTTGGCATATTTGGAACACTTGACTGACAGAGGCGCGTTCAACTGCAAGCCTGGACCTTAAAAAGGTATATTATTATTTTTAGCATTAGTATAGTTTAAAGCTCATTATTAGCCGTCGCACGACTATCGGTGGGGGGCTGTCTCACATGGACGTACAATTGTGGGTGAAAGTGCCCACTTCACAGTGGCCCAAATTACATCAGCAGCAACTGAAGATCTTCCTGCAGATCCTAATAAGTGTACTTCGCACACTGGTCACCTGCATACACTCCAGCATGTCAGTTTATGCTTCCGTCATGTAGAGTGTGTGCCTCTCCTGCGATGAATTTAAAGGAATTGAGAGGAGCCTTTTCCAGTGACATGGAAACATGTGGGCATTGCTCATTCTCACAATGGCACAAATACCCATTTCTACCTGTGTGTGTCTACGAAAATATCAAGAAGAAACATAAAGAAAGACAACTCTACCCATGCACACCTTTTGACCTTGCTTTGCGTTACACTTGCGCTGATCATGAAACTAGGGTCCTGAGAATTTTGGAAGTTGAGTCTGAGACAAGACTGGTCCAAGACCTCCAGAGTGTGGTCTCAAGGCCAGTCACTAGATACCAGCCCATTACTGCTAAAATGTACTACTACACTGGCTTCAGTGGTGAGTGGTGACCTTTTAGCGTGGGCTTGCTGGATCAACGCATACTGTATGTGAGCGCCTGCAAGAGTACGAGCGGAAACATTTATTATCAATTTTAATATGAAATATCATTTAATACTATTTATACCACTGTGTAGGTATAGCATTAAAGCGGAAATATTCAGGAATGACGCAAGTTGATGCACACACACTGTAATGTAACCAGCTTCGTGGTGAGTGATTTACACAGTCAAAGTATTCGGAACTGGCTCGTGTCCACGAGGTGGGGCGGCACAACACTATGAGAGGAAAAAAGGACATTGCAGCGGAGGTAGACACAAGCGATTTCAACCAACAATCAACAGTTTGCTAACCTGTGGACAGCCAGAGAGCCATTTGTTTCTCGTTGTTTTGTGATGATTATTTCAGGAGTAGGATGACCAATTGTGTTCTTCGGGAAAACCACACTCATTTTGACTCTGCGATGAACTGAACCACAGATTGTTTACCGCAGAACAAGTCAAGTAAGCCAATTATACGCATGCGCATTGTCAGATAAGCTGCTTTACAGCCAGCTTTTTTGCCATTCAAAAGGCGCACGTACAGAAACAACCTCTCGGAAATAACACAACTTGATTTCTCATTGTGCATGCACAAAACTAGCTGTCAGTTCGCCACGGGGAAAACAATAGGACAAATTACACAAGAATTTAAGATCAAAACAGTAGAACTAAGGTATTGTATAATAGAGGACACATGATTTTATTGAAGCGATTGGGCATGCACTGCATTAATAGCTTATTATGACCGATCGCCACTGACTGGCTACCTGCCACAGTAAATGTATGCTGGGTTCATTACATCCTCAAAATTGGCCAACGATGGGAATTTGAGTGTAAATGATGTCAGCCCTGGGAGACTGAATTATATAGTAACTCATAGCCTATGTTCTAATAGCAAGTACCATTTTTGAATCATCACTTACTGATGAGTTTAGTGGGTGTTGCAGATGGGCCAGAAATAGAAGCAAGAGAGGGAGAGACCATTATTTCAAGTGCAAGTTAATGTATTCATATAGGAGCCACACTTTCTTTTACAATCTTCTCATTCCACACTTGACCCTTCTGCAGTAGAGTCTCATTTAAATTCTGGTCTGGATCAAATTTGAAATCTGGACCAGGCTTAAATGAATTAATCCTGCACGAGATATGGAGAGGGGTGTGAGCCATCACTAAATTGATGTGGCATATGACTAAATGGGATAGGAGAACACCTTCTTTCCATACATCATTATAGGGAATGGTGAGGTTAATGGTTTTTAGATTCACCCATCAGCCAACGTGTTTGACATGTGCATGCCGTGATCGGGAGAATATACAATTTTAGTATCCTGGTGACCTCACACTGGATACTTAAGTAATGTTCCTCTCACTCATCTAATAATAAGGGGTGGGACAATACAGGTAACTAACGATACCCCACGATAACATCACAATATTTATGATATTCAATATATTGTCAGAAATTTGATCAATAATATATCATGATATTCAGTATTTGATTGACAGTGGAAACGTGTTGACTGTTCTTCTTCAATTTTATCTAGACAACAGTTATTTGCCACTGCTTCTGCCTACTTTACCGCCATTTAGGGGATTAGCAGTGGAGTTGTCTATTGACTATAGAGATCCGGACTTTGATGTCACGGATCCCACAATGCACGTTAACGCCGCCACTTTGGCAGGAAAGAAAACACGTCCGCTACTTTGAGTAAACGCAAACGCCACAGTTTTACAACGATAAACAGCTTTTGCGTACCAGGTGCCACAATGACAAGGGGCAAAAGATGGATCGAGCATTCTCCAGTCTACCAAAAGCGGAACCAATGTGTAGCCAATGGATCATACCAGGCATAAAGTGTGAACAACAAGAAAGAGGAATTGGTATCCTCCTCATTGTGGTAGATATCACTTGTGTAGCAATCACTTTATATCAGGTGAGTCAATCACAGAATTAGTTAGTCGAGTAAATGTAGTGTGATTGTATAGTTATTAAATGAATGCGAAAGACGTGATTGGGCACGGTACATGGTGGCTGAATCAGCAGATGCTAACCGACATGAAGCTATTCTCCCACAAGTCCCACAATACGCAACATGTGGGGGAAATAATTTGTTTCATTTGTTTATGCTGCTACTGTTTAATAGATATCACACAGTTGAATTTAATAATAATAACTGACCAACACCATAAAGATGACTTTTTACGGCATAAATAACGGCGGCGCCGGCTGGATTAACAGATGCTAAGTTGCTAACGTAGCTAAATAACACTGCAAGACTTGTGTGACACTGCTAATTTTGATGTAATTTTGACCACACATAAAGGGGAAATAAGGGGGTTGCATAGACGAACGATTCGATGAACGAATCTTTTGAATGGTTCTTATTAATGAACTGATTCTAAAGATTCAGTTCACTTAAAAGAACTGTCATGCCCATCACTATATCATGTCCTTTTCATCAATGCAAGTGTGAATTCTCTTGAACAGAAAGTTGACGGATAAACACTAGTTTTATCCCTACTCGCCATTGTAGTCCATTTACTGTGAATCGATGCAGCTCCTCCTATTCCTTTTAAATGTGGCGCAGAATAGGTGCACCGATAGTCTGTGACATGGCGGAAGAAGAAACTGATTTGTTCCCCCATATCTGTGCCATTGCCAGTGGGATGGTTTTGAAGTATAGAGATGATAATAATAATAATCATAACAATGTATTGAGGTGGCCACAACCTCTACATCTGCCTCACAGTGTAGAGGTCGTGGGTTTGAATCCAAGCTCCGGCCTTCCCTTGTGAAGTTTGCATTTTCTCTGTGTGAGTTTTGAGTGTGTACTCCGGTTTCTTCCCACATTCCAAACACATGCATGGCAGATTAAATTAGCATTGTCGATAGGTGTGACTGTGAGTGTGAATGGTTGTTCTTGGCTGGTTGGCTGGAAACCAGTTCAGGATATACCCTGCTTACCTAAAGACAGTTGGGATAGGTTCTAAGACGCCCAAGACCGCAGTGAAGATAAACGGTTCAGAACATGGATGGATATAATAATTCACAGGGCTTAATGCATGCTAATCAAATATTTATGAATGATTTACACCACGTGTCTGCAGAGCTCGTGTATCAGTCTGTCTGCACCTCAAGCAAATTCCCCAAAATTATATTTGACTAGTGGTCTGTCTACCTTGCGGCAAAAGTTAGACTTGGTCTAAGCAGGCCTAAGTTTAGACCGCGTTTCAGTCATCAAATTATCACGTGTCAGGCAGATGACAAAAGACACACCCTTGTACAGCAGTAAGCCCACCTTGGCTCAAAACTGTCTACCAAATTCCCACCGAGACGCAACGAGGCTTTCACTTGCATTCAAATCATGATGTGCCAGGTTTTACGCTTGAGGACAGCTGTGCCGTCCAGATATAGCCAATTGTTTTTAACCTCAAAAGTTGCTTGTTGTATAATGATACAATGAAAATTGATTGTGAAGCTTAATGATTGAAGTGTCTGCAGAAGGGGTGAAATGTGTGTACTGTAGATCTTTTTGTGGTTCGTGAAACTGGTTAGTTTTGAGAATCAGCATGAATGGATCAACAGAGTACATACAAAATGTAAAAGACTTGACAGAAACCGAGCAAACTCAAGCCTGTGAATTTTGGGAAGATAGAGGTAAGGCCATGCACAGAAAGAGAAAGGAAAGTGTGAAGAAGAGAAATGAATGAGAGAAAAACAGGAGGGTCAAGCGAAGGGCAGGATGAGTTTGAGTGCAATGGAGAGCAAGATGAGAAAGTGTGTCATCCATGACAGATTGGTATTCCACTGTTAGCAGCTGACCTGAGCAAACCATCCCACACACGCACACGCGCGCGCACGCACACACACACACACACACGCACACACTTTATCTCTCAAACACAGAGAAATGTTTTTACTTTGTCACCCTAAATACATGGACACAGTCTACTCACATACACACTGCAATTTTCAAAAGGAGTGTGTATGTGTGAGTGTAGTCTGCAGGGGGATGGGATATATAGGGTGTGTGAGTCCTCTGTCTGTTACCATGGTAACAATAGACCTTATAGTCTTCATTTTAGTGTTGGTATGGTAGCGATACATATTAAGTGTTTGCCTGACAGTGGAAGAATAAAGACTTTGTGCTTCCCTGACTGACTCTGTGTGCACGTGTGTTTGTAGAAGGAAAATTAGTTGCTAGATGATAAGGCAGAACCATCATACTATGTATAAAGATACAAGTTAATGTCCTGTCAGGCAATTAGGTTTTATATTCAATCAATCAATCAATCAATCAATCAATCAATCAATCAATCATTCAATCTTTATTTGTCTAGCACTTTTCTTTTGAAAGTCAAAGTGCTTTACATATTTTAAAAACAAATCCCCAGCTCACCGCCCCCCACATTACCGACCCATTTAAAATAAAATGCATAAACAAACATTCAAATAAAACAAAACAGATGATCTAAGGCTCAGCACAGGGCAACCTAGCAACAAAAACACAAAACGGGGAGCCCTGTGCGCCAGGAGAGGGCCAAAAGCTGCGGCTGCAGACCCAACCCTAGCTTCTGCCACAGAGGGCTCCCTCTGAGGAAACACTGGAAAAGTAAAATTACCAAGCTAAAATAATTTTTAAGAACATAAGACCAAGCTAAAACTATAATAGGGGGAATAGAGGAATAATAATATAAAATGCTAAATGTTCAAAACATAAATAATAAAAGACCCAAGCATCTAAAAACAGGATACACAAGATTTAGTTAACATAAAAATAAAAGGTAAGATAAATAAAATAAGTGCATAAAATAAATCTTAAGTACATAGCTACATTAATAAGGTGTGTCTTCGTAAAAACATGAACATTCTCTGCAGCCCTGAGGTTCTCCGGGAGGCTATTCCACAGACGGAATAGTTGGAGCGTGCATGGAACAGCGGCCTTAATTGCTTTGTGCTTAAAAAGACTTGTGACCCTCTCGTGGAGCAGGTCCGACACTAAAGCGAGTGGCCCCGTATTTCCTACTGCCTTTTCTCCATAACCGGGCGGTGTCACATGACTACAGGGAATGCGCAAAAAGCGTTTCCATTTAACTTTTGCTAAATACTTTTATTTTGACACGTCTCAAAAATCATCTCATGAGAGCGTAAAAACTTTTTGGCGATATTGGAGAGAATTTTTTTCGAAAACCCAGTGTTTCCATGACCAGCATGCATTTGCGCAACTAGCCTTTTGTGCAAAACTGAGGGTACTGGAAACACACCTAGAGACATACTGAGAGGTCTTTCGGTACTTGACTCTGTTAGTGACAATTACATTGACGGACGCAAATCAACTTCCATCAGTGTTTCGTCCGTGATTTTTGTTCTTTTTAATTTTCTCATCATTTGTCATCAAAACTGGTGTCCGTCAGTGACAGTACTGATGGAATGCCCACCTCTGGTAGTTTCCTGGTCAAGAAAACAGGGCATATTGATGTCTTTTTAAACTCATCCTACATTACCTTTAAAAATAAGTGATTTACAGATGTTTGATTCCGAAAAAATTAACTGGTGCAATGACACTGGCGTGATACTGCCTCTGCAACTAAAGAAAACCCTACGGGCCCTATTTTCGTTCTCCAGCACAAGTTGAGCACAAAGCACATTCTAACTGTGTGCATGGGTGGAGTTTCCCTTGCACAGCTAGAATTAGGCGTAACTGGGCATTTAGTATCTTGTGGGATAGCCTCTTCCCGGCCAATCACAGTGGCATCCCTCATCTGCATCAAAATCAGGGCAGTCGGAGCGCACGCTGGGCTTGACATCGCAGAAACAGAAACTAGACTCACTGGGGTCCGTGCATGACATTGGCAGGTAAATTGCACGATGTCCCCTTGCAGATGATGTAGTTGGCCGCAAATGACATGGATAATTAGAGACCGCCTTGATCCGTGTGTGAACACCCCTCCTCCTTTATTGAAACGTAAAATTAAAGTCATGTTATAATAATCTTTAAGAAAAAAACGTTGTCACTATCCAAATAGTTCTGGACCCAAGTGAATGTAGTACAACAATTTGCAAAGACTAAAACAATAATACATTTAAAATATGCAGCTGTCTAGTATGAATATCACACTTGACTCCAAAATATCAATAACCTGAAGACGCTCACTGCCTGCTGAGTGTCATTTCAATCCGCAGAAGCGGTCACCCAGCGACAACCACAAACGGCTTCAAAGCACCTGGAGATGACAGATTTAATGAAATTCCACTCTATAACACCTGTTTGATACGGCTCGAGAGTCCGACTGAGTTCTACCTTCCTATCACCTTCACAGATACGGTACATCCGAATAGCACAGAATGCATGTATAATTCAAGTAGAACAAAATAGAATACACACAGAAAATGTCTTTTGGAGTGTGAAAGGGAGCGATCACACCTCTACAGTTGGTTCTCTGCTGCTGACTGTGCACTTGCTATAGCATTTTCAGGAGCACTGTAGCGTCTGTATTAAAGCATGTCCTTGAAAATTAAACAGTAAATGTCTTCAGATGTTTGAGATTCTGAAGGCCAGACGACACATAATTAAACAATCCTTGCCCCAATAAGATCACAGTTAAAAAAAAGAAGAAAAAGTTAATAATGATGAACTTGCTGCATTGTAATCTGCCTCATGTGTCCGCTGTAAATATCTGCTGCCTTTAACTGTCATGGTTTAACAATCATGCTGGTTTTGGGGTCTCCTGAGAAGTGATAATTTTTGAGGTGCAAGGTTTCGGCCTGACACAAGCGGTAGCCTATATAAGAATAAGAAAAGGTAAGGCAAGGCAACTTTATTTCTATACATGGCACATGACACATTCCATACACAATGTAACTCAATGTACTTTAATTAAACAAACATCATATCAAAGTATTAACAAACAAACAAAACAACTTACGAAGGACAGAAATCAAAGTTATTTTACTAGAAGTACTTAAAGAATATGTAGTGCAAGATTTTGGAATAGTAAATGGTTGTTCGTCTGTGTGCCCTGTGGTTGGCTAGCAACCAGTTCAGGGTGTACCCCGCCTACTGCCCGAGCACTGCTGGGAGAGGCTCCCGTGACCTTTGTGAGGAATAAGTGGTTCGGAAAATGGATGGATTTAAAAAAATTAAATTCCTCAATCATAGATATAAAAAAAAACTTCTATGAGTTTTTAAACTGGATTTTAAAGCATTTTCACTTGTGGTTGCGTTCACTTGATTTTTAGTGCATGTGCACTTTGTAGAGAAAATAGAGAAGCAATTGTTAAACTAAGAGCAATCCTCTTTTCTTATTGCAAAAAACAATGATCTCATTTTTGTTTTGGTTTGGCTGAAGGAAATTTTGTTTCATCCAGTTTATTTGTTTTAGACAGTGACACAACTCTTCAACCATAGCCCTTTCTGCGCTGCAATTAAAATTTCTTCTTGCTTTTTTGGGGCAGTTGGGGTTGCATCTGCTTTTGTATTCAATGCAAAGAAGAAGAAAAAAGACCATTTTCATCAAGGGTGTGTCTGACTCTGAGATACAAAAACGTCAAATGTGATTTTCCGGTACAAGGATGCTGGGTCTCAGGAGATTAAAATGTTGTTTTTTCTTCTTCTCGCTATATATGATGCTTTCGTGTCAGGGATGTCCAAACCTTTTCATCAGAAGGTTGCATACAGACAAATTGAAGGATACAAGGGTATCTTTGTCATTCTTCAACTTTATTAAGCACAGTTAATCCTATTAATCAAAAAAATATGTCTATGGGGTGTTCTGCATCCCTTTAGACTAGAGCCACCCCTGCCTTGAGTAACTCTCGATATTCAGAAACGAGCAATTTGTAATAAGCTGGTGACTATTCTAAATAATAACAATAATAATAATAATAAATATTATTATTGTTATTATTTTAGTTGCAAGTCATTTCTTTGGATGTGAAATTAGAAATTCTGTCAAATATTTTTTCTGGCCTGCTAATACATGGACGGCAGGCCATAGTTTGGACACCACTATTAAGTCCTCCATCGAATCGTCCTCCTCTAATCAACTAACCAACCCTGCCTTCTGTTTTCTACATACATCACTCTCTTCATTTTTCATTAGACAAGGCCTCTTTGCTATACCATTTTACTCCAATCATTCATGTACTGCGGAAGACTCCAAATAGTAAAGCTTGGATGAAGGGAAATATTCATCTTCCCTTCTTGCATTGGACTGATGTTTCTACAACGCTTGCTTTAATCTATTGTAAAAAATAAATAAAAAATAGAAGGTCATTCATATGGTGTGTGTGTGTGTGTGTGTATGTGCGTGAACGTTTGTCCTCCCAAATCAATCAGGTAGAGGTTGGAGGTTTGTACATCGCCACCTCCACCTAAATGTGTCACCATGCTGTGTGCGTGTGTTGTCGCTTAAAACATTGATCTCCTTTGTGATGAAACACCTTTCCTTCATTCCCTTCCATCATTCATCATGGGGAGGAAGACGGCATGTGGAGTGTTTGTGTATGCATGACAAAGTTATTGACTGACTACTGTCGTTCACTCTGAGCTTTACTCTTAAAAACGTGCTCACAGAAAAAAAGAACTGTGTAGACAAAAAATAAATGCGCTGTACAAATGTATTGCAAATTGATTATTTTTATTTGCCCTATTCTTTTGTTAATGAAAAACTTGGGTTTGTCACCATCAATCACCATTGTGCTAACTGATGAATGCAGAGACACCAAAGGCCAGTGGCAGGCCTAGATCTTGAGAGAAGACTTGTCTGTTTTAATTTAAATGTTTATTTTAAAAGGCCTAACAGAAAGTTCGAATGTAGCCGTGTAATAGCTTTATAGTTTTTGAAAGACACAAAATAAATGTGAACCAGTTGCTCTACAATGTGCCGCTTGAATCCTTACGCCCAACATCACGACAACAACCATCACATCACAAAACCATCAATACAATTCAAAAACGCAACATGACAGCATGCATCTGTGCCACATACTGCCCATTATTTAGTGCAGTTCAGAATCAGTGTTTATCTTATGAAAAAAAATAAAAATAAATTCAGCCGATATGAGTATTCATTTCTTGTGTTGTCACGTTACGATACCAAATACTGACACCATTAGTACTTTTGATGCATACAATTTCCAAAAATGAGATGAGCGGTGAGAAGATGACTACAGTTATATCTTACTGGTTAAACTTTTCCTTAACAAGTTTTACTCTGACCAACAAATCAAAGGGCAGAAAATGCTAACGTCATTGAGAGCCAGCTCTCTGGCCATGGGAGGACAGATACAAAATGTTATTGCCTTAAATAACAGTTTCATTGCTAATAAAGTGTAAGTTTCATTGGCCGCTGTACTGATTTTGAAAGCCCTGGGCATATTACATTGACATAGCAGAACATAGAGGCTGAAATGTGATTGGAAAGAAATCCTTGCTGGTCTTGACCGTTCACAGCTGCTTTAGTGCTTTTTTTGTACTTAAAAGATAAGAAAGTGCTATCGACAAGTAAAGAATAAGAAGAAAGAAACACATTTAAATAAGTCACTTGTTTTTTACTGGCTGATGCAAAATGTCTGATGGATAGGCTGCTCCTGCTGTATGTATTCAGCTATCTTGTTTTAAAGTTTTTAATATGGGTATAGGCTGTTTCCTTGTTTTTGTTTGCTTTATTTCTTCTTTTATTTTTTATCTTATTATTTTTCGTTCCCCTAAGAGGTTTTGCCTCTTGTCAGGCCAAAGTTGTAATTAAGAATTTTGTTCTTAAAAATATGTCTCATATTTCTGGATATTGCTATGGGTTGGTGACTTGAGTTTGAGAATTGCACAAAAGCTACCAAAATAAATAAAGAAATAAAATAATAATAATATATAAATAAATAAATTGTGTTTCATGTCACTTAACTTGAGGTCATGGTCTGCAGGTCAAGGAAGATACATTTCCATATCTGATCCAGATAATGCCATGGATGAGGAATTTCTGTGCACTTCTTGCCGTTTCAGTGTGTAGTTGAACCTGCATAAACCAGGAAGTAGCTTGCTGACTGCCAAACAGATGGACAAGCACATTTATTTGTTATTATACAGGAACGTTTCATATGGTTTCTTACGGTATTCATTCACAAACACGTTGAATCACAGCACTTAGCAGGATGTCATGGCTATTTGACTAGGGCAGTGAGCTCCTAATTGCTCATGATGAGCTAACACCAGCAGTGTGTGAATATGGGCATAAATGGGTGAATGCTCACTGAGCAGACATTGTGAATCACTTTGATTTATGTGAACATTAAAGTACCATATTAAAGTAACTCATACAGTACAGCTCTGCCAGAATTCCACTGCGCATAATAACCTTACATTGTGTTGTAGGTTGTCATGGCAACATCACACATCTTTAACATAATTCAGTCAGTACCAGTTGAATGGATTTAAAGAGCTTAATGCATGCTTATAAATTAGAAATGCAATGTTTATGGATGCAGCTTTTAGACAAGGAGAAATAATTTTTGCTAGATTGGCACTCAGTAAGTAGAGTGCAAACCTCTGCCAAAACTAAACACTCTTAATTTGGATCAGCACCAAATAGTGTGCCTTCATAAATAAGTACCTACTGCAAAGACAAAAAAATGTTGATATGATTCATACATTATTTGCTACAATATGGCACATGTGGAAAATGTTCTAGGAATAATGTGTCTCCGCTGGTCATTACTAGACGTAAATGTACACTTAACTGGAGAAGCGTTATCAAGCTAATTTTATGAAGCAACACACACAACAACAGACTTGTGTTTCACCACTATTAAATGCATCTGTCCTTGGTTAAACACATAGACAATTATGTGCAAAACTGTGAAACAAACTTTTATTTAGACATTTTGAACACACTAACAACTGGTAAGATAATAATGTTTTTTTGCGCATGCTTTAGTGTTTGTCGCTTTGTAACAAAATGTAATTCACAAAAGTGGAGCAGACATACAAGGAAACACATCCATGCGATACCACTTTAAATAAAAAGTGGTGGATTATACAGTATATGAAACCACAATATAACGACATGCAAGATTATGTGTTGTAGATGAACAAAAAAAGTGTAACTCAAGGTGAAATACTGTACATTACAATTGCTTTTACCATTGTTTGTCCGATCACATTGTATTCAACTCACACGAACCATTACGTGGACTGATAGACGTTGGGTAAATCACTTCAACAAAGTCGGTACTTCATTTTTCTTTCAACTATTGTGCAATGATGCTTGTGGAACTGTGTGTATGCAGTGCCTTGAAAATATTGATAACCCTTAAACCTTTTCACATTTTGTGACCTTCCGATCATGAACTAGTGTATAGCATATAATTGACGCGTAATGAAAAAAAGGTTGAAAATGTTCAGCAAATATGAATCTGAAAAGTTTGGCGAGCCTTCGTATTCAGTCCCCTGTACTCTGATACCCTGAAATGCAATCAAATGCTATCAACTTCCCTATTATAAAGGCAATTGCCTTTATGATAGGGAAGTTGATCAGAGTTGATAGGAAGACGAATGGAAATGCAGGGCAATCCTGCAAGAAAAAATTTCAGCTGCTGCAAAAGACTTGAGATTGGTAAAGAGTTTTATTTTCCAGCAATAAAGCCAGAGCTGTAATGGAATGGTTAATCTCTAAGAATATTAATGTGTCAGTCAGTCCCAGTCAAAGTTCAGATTTAAATCCTGTTGTCAATGGCAAGACTTGAAAATTGCTGTTCACAGATGCTCTCCATCCAATCTTGCTGATCTTGGGCTATTTTGCAAAGAAGAATGGGCAAAAATACCCATGTCTAGATGTGCAAAGCTGGTAGAGACAATCCCTTGTTTCTGCAGGAAAAAGTGCCTCGACAAAATATTGACACGGGAGATGGCGGCAACCACACATCCATGTGCACACAAGTACACGCAGGTTTCAAAATTCAGGTTTCAGGGGCTGGGGGGCTGTGGGCTGGTGGGGTTCCTGGCGGGCCTGCAGTGCCCCGTCCTGCTGCGTTGGGTTGGGGGCGCGGGCCGCGTTGGGGTGGAGGACGCTCCTGCTCCTGGGTTTCCGGGGGTCGTCCTTTGGCACTGCCGCGGCCTGGGGGGCCCTGAGGTGTTGCGCTTGCTCTGTCCTGGCGGGGGTCGATGGCTCCCCTCTTTGGTGGAAATTTTCATGCACGCCAGATCCACCACACCAGCATCTATCGAAACTCAGACACAATCTTCCTCAGGTCATTGAATCGGTGGAGGCTGGTGTCTGTGGATCTCACTCCGCTTCGTCTGTCCTTCCTTTCTTTCCTCAGTCTCTCCTTTGGTCTCTTGAGGTCTCCCTGATTTGTTGAAATTTAGATGTCTCTGGGGTTGGTGAAGGACTCTGGTTGGTGGCCTGGTGGGTGGTGTCTGGTCGGTGCTGGATTTCCCTTTCCTTTCTTTTCTTTGGTCCTTTCTCGGGTTTCCTGACGGCCTCACGACTCTGGCTGGAAGTGTTCGGTTTAGGGAAACGGTATGGGAATTTTTTATTTTTTTTATAGGTTTTAGGTGAACTAATGAATGCACACACGCACATACACATATTCACCCACATACAAAAAAAAAAAAAATATATATATATATATATATATATATATATATATATATATATATAATATAAAAATAAAAAAAGGGAGAGCAATGATGATGACGTCAAATCGGTAAAATTACTGAATGAACAATACTGAGCTCTCCAGAAAAAAAAAATATATATAAAAATAATAATCATTTGGTGATCTAACAATTCCAATTCCAACCCTTAAGCAGGGTGGCAAATAGGTCCCATTATTATAGTCATTATAGTATGACCCAGCTACACGATTATTTTGCTATTCTACCAGGCACCGATAGTAGTCACAATGAGTCGACTAATTGGATCATATCGCACCAGTAAGCAGCTTCTCTTATATAACCGTCATTAGATTACAGCCTGAATTATTGAAGGTGTGTGCAAACTAAAAATAAAAGCAATTAACATGATGTTACATTCAACCTTTATCAAACGTTTTTTAGCTTACCAGCATTCCTGACAAGACAGTCCTCCGATAAATATAACCACATAGGTCGTTTTGAAAAGGTGCCAAATTAGGACGAAGTGTTGCATATTTTCGTTTCGCGATCTCTATCGGCCATGTTAAATAGTGCAGAAATTCAAAAGCAAGATACGAACCCGATCCGAAGACTAATGTTTATCTGACTGAGGTATTTGGTTAGTGATCGTTTTAGTTTGGACTATATGTTTTGCAAGTGTTGACGACATGTTTTCTAGCGGTCTCCAACCTCACTGTGCCTTTTCCTTATCTCAACCATTAGTGTCCCATGTAAAGACGTAACGTGCACTATACTCACTGAAACATCATCCTAACCCCAACCTTTAGTCCAACGGCGAATTGACATACGTGAACAGTATAAAAAACACTAAGATCATTACTGGCCCATAAACTCAGTAAGATAAACGTTTGCCTTCTGACCACATGATCCGGGTTTGATTCCCATGACTTTTTTTTGCAATTTGGCAGACATGGCAACATGGCAACATGGCAGATACATCATGGCTGATAGAGGTCGCTAAACTACAATACGTAAGACTTGGTCGTATTTTGGTGCATGATAAAACGACAAATATGGTCGTTATTGTTGGACTTGTTACTCTTGACATGTTTTTAAATGATGGTGCAACTAAATTGAAGGTGATACTGTGGCCTTAACATTTTTTACTTTGAAGTGGTCAGTGCATATTAAAATGTAGCTAAAAACTATACGCTATACATGGTTGCCCTATGATTACTATGCAACTATCTATATAACAAGGCCTCAGAAAATTGGTCAGTATGGCAAAAGCAAAATGTTCACAAACGGGTTCTGACTGTAGCAAAAGAATACAGTATTTTTTGTATTGTAATTGTTTTGGAGCTTGCAAGGTTGAGGATCTAAATGTGGAGAAAAAGTCAGGCAAGGCAGGTGTGGATGTGTTTACAAAGCTTACTAAATTGTAAAAGTAAAACAAGGCACTGAAAAAAAATTGATTTAAAAACCAAACACTCAGACTAAACTTAGACGGAGTTGGAAACACAACAACCAACAGATGCAAACGATCCAACAAAGACTGATCAGAAGCAGGAAACTAATGCTGCATTTGAGGACGGTCGGAAGTCGGATTTATCCCAGTTGGCTTTTCCTAGTTCCGGCCTGAAAGCATTTGAGGCGAAAGTAAATAACTAAAATGGCGGATAGTGATAAATTGCTTTTTGTTTT
Source organism: Vanacampus margaritifer (assembly GCF_051991255.1). NCBI lineage: Eukaryota > Metazoa > Chordata > Actinopteri > Syngnathiformes > Syngnathidae > Vanacampus > Vanacampus margaritifer. Next base: position 18,109,435 of record NC_135445.1, on the reverse strand, counting down.
GGTCCACAAAACACATTTTTATCTCCAGAATAACTTGCCTTCTCATAATTTTGCTTCATTTATGTATTTACCTTATTTCATAAGCATTCCATACATTCAGAATTTCATGCAGAGAGATAGCGACAAACTGTCACAAATGTTGTGTTTATGTGACGTTATGTTGAATGAAGAACACTATCTAGTTTTATACTCAAGTAAATTGTGTTGTCCCCAATCACTGTATGTGTTTCCATAGTGCCTTTCATTGGTCGAGTGAGCGGGTCGGCGAACAAGGAAGTCTCGCCGGCTTGCAGTGAGAGATCCAGCAATGGACGCCTATCTTGTCCACTGTCACCTCGACTTGTTGTCCTGGTGACAGTGGACAAGATAGGCGTCCATTGCTGGATCTCTCACTGCAAGCCGGCGAGACTTCCTTGTTCGCCGACCCGCTCACTCTAGGCAGTTTGCAGCAGCGGAGCCCAACCCAAGACACGCTTAGGACTGCCCCCTCATTTGAATAACATTTCAACCTGACATAGGTTTATTTTGACATTTATTTTTATTTTTGTAATCTCGTTTTATTTTATTTTGTTTGTTTTGTTTATTCATTCAGGCATACATATATATACATATGTATACATATATATATATATATATATATATATATATATAGTACATTATTTCCGTTTATATTGATTTTTTTATTTATTATTTTTTTTAAATAATATTTTTAATATCCGTTTTTATTTGCAATATTATTCAATTATTTATTAATTTTGGCAGTTTTGGTCCTCCATACAAGGGGTTTTCCAATACACACTTACTGGTTTGAAGTCTACACACTTCCCATTTTCCCCGAATGCAGCATAAATACATGCAAACTAACGAAGCAATCCCTGTATCCAAATTCACAAGGCTGGGTCCATCGAAGGCTGAATTTGTCAGCTGCATGACGTCACTTCTGGCGCGACTCAACAACACGCACAGACTTACGCACATGGATAGAGTGTTAGTGAATGCACAACCGATAAGCAGCATTGACAATCCATTCATATGTAAGTCCGTGCATGCTGGTCAGTCGTGCCGGGAGTGACGTCATGCAGCCAACAAATTTGGCCTTCGGAGGACCCAGCCTTGCGAATTTGGACACAACCAAAAGGAAACACCTGGACACGACAAGTGGCTGAGGGAGCTGATAGGTAGAAACAAAGAATGGGGGGATTCAAAACAGGTGGACACAAAACCATAATAAGACAGACATGAGGCAAGCCACAAGACACAACATGAAACAAAACTAAATTCATCCCACAAAAAAACCCACAAATCATGACACTAATGCGTGTAGCTGATTACAATAATAACTTAAATATGTTTGTCCTTTATCTAATATGGATGATTGATTATTTGATTAATCATTGTTGTGACTCAAATTGACTGTAAACAAACTAGCTAGCGAACAAATTAATGTAGCCTTATTAATGCAAAAGTAAACACCACAAATAAAATAGTAAAATCAAACTAGCCTGGTGGTGTGAGCTGAGGCAAAGTTTGAAAGATGAAAAATCAAGCAAAGTTTCATTTTTATGTGTTATATTTAAAGACATAATAAAACAATTAATTCCTTTTTTATTTTTCATTGTTTACTGAAATTAGAAAGAAAAAAATGATTCACGGATTGCAGAGTTCAGACATTCAGCATTATTCATTATTTGAATAATAAACGTTATAGGACACACCTGGGCTACAAAACATAGCTCAGTCTCATGTCCCAATACTTTTTGCTCAAATGAAAACTGGAAGGATTCAAACAAATGTTATATCAGATGTTCAAATCCAGATGTAAATGCCTGCAAATTAATGCTGAACTGTTAAATCACTTGTTGCCTATTCATATTTTTATGTAAAGTCCAAATTGGTTGTCCTACAGCAAAAAACAAGAAATAAAAAAAATGAGCTCACTGTTCCGATACATAAAGGTAATAGCTGCACTATGAGCTTGGATCATTAGAGGGTGATGAAGGTAGCCTGGTTCGAGATGCAGCCTGTTTTCAGTCATAGCATCAGGGGTCGTGATGCACAATGACACGTTGCTTGCCAGGAAAACACTGCAAATTATGACATTGAATTTTTCAGTGAAGCCCAGAGCTTTTATTGGAAATAACTGACACAGACCTAAAAAAATTAATAAAATAAAAAATAAAAAAGCTTTTGCTATCCTCAAAATAACAGAGCTATTCCAGGGGAAATGAATAAAAACATCCGTTCATTTTCTATACTGCTTCTGTTCAGGGTTGCAGGGGAATGGAGCCCATCTTGGTGTACAAACTACACCCTAAAATGGTCACCAGTCAATCACAGGGCACACTGAGTCAGTCAACTATTTACACTGATATTCACAATGTCACTGAATGGGTAACTGAATCCACATGGCTTGAATCAGAGTCAGGTGAATGTACCACTACACTATCAGTGAGCTAACAACATACACATGAAGCAAATTTCAAAGCATGAAAAAGGGATGTTTCGGCTATTCTGTGTAACTGATGAGGAAGGGTAGACTGGACTTCGCAGTCTATCATTGTTACTTCCTTTTAGTTAATCATTTTAAACAATTTACTTAAATTCTTCATCGTTTTCAGTCATTTTTTTATACTGATGGTATTGTTTCATTGACATGATTACGTACTTATTACTTTGTGTAAAGAAGGCTATTCATTTGGTACTGATTAATGCGAAGAGCTACCAGTTAGATACACACTTCTGAAATAAATTTGCTCCAATTACCTTTAATATTGTTGTTAGTGTATGTTTTTATTCATAATCAATTATATTCACATGTGAAGACACTGATCATGTTCAGGAATTCTCATTTTCAACTTGTACAACATTCCTAGAAAATCTGAGTCTCTCATCATTGGTGAGCTATTTCTGCAATTGCGGACTGCTTGTGGTCCTCATTGGCTACCTGGTGACTGAGGGCAACACGTTAGTTACCCCTAGTGTAAATCAACCATTGGTTGCTGCACTGTTGTTTCGTAATTTTAATTATCCCTGGTATATATTGTTTGTATTTTGCACGGTTGTTTTACAGTGGAAGTCAACCCCAATACATTATTTACATTAAGATGTTCTATGCAGCTCTGTTAGTCTAAACACGGCATTCTGATTAATATTACATTTGTGGAATATGAGTTAAGCAGCAAAATATGTAGCAATAGGAACTGCTTTCCTACCCGGATAGTTTAAAGTGAAGCACATAGTGGTGAATTGGTTAAATAAAAGTTCCCTGTGAGCAGGGTAATGTTCAACCATCCAGCTGGTTTGTTTGTTTGTCCAGTCATTTGGAGACAAAACAAGCTGAAACAAAATCCACCCATTTTTATCCATCACAGGGAGTGGCCATTTTGCCACTTGCTGTCGACTGAAAATGACGATCAGTAGGTGCGTTTCCATTACCCTCAGTTTTGCGCAAAAGGCAAGTTGCGCAAAAGCAAGCTGGTAATAGAAACACATGATTTTCAAAAAAACTCAAATATCCCCCCAAAAATGTACGCTCTCACGAGGTAATTTTTGAGACGTGTCGAAATAGAAAAAGTATTTCGCAAAAGCATAATGGAAACTTTTGTGCATTCCCTGTAGTCATGTGATCCCCCCGCACGGTCACGGAGGAAAGGAAGTACGGGCCCACTCGCTTTCATGTTGGAGCTGCCTCCCCAGGGGGAAAACAAGTCTTTTTAAGCACAAAGCGATTTAGCTTTAGGGCCAAGGCCGCCGTTCCATGCACACTCCATATTGTTGCATGAGAAATAGCAGTTTCCCCCGTGCAAAGAGCAATCGAGCGACATACGGCACACGTCGTTGCTGAAATCCGTTCTGTCCATCCGCACCACGCGAGTTATAAGTGCACACACAACACCAACACCAAATGCTCGAACACGCCCAATGAGGGGAGATAGATGTTTTTAAAGTAATTTTAACAACTCCGGGCGTCCGTCTTACTGTAAATATTGTAAGCACCTCCTACAGAACTGCAAAAACTCGCGAGACGGGACATTAGGAAAATTGCACTTCTGAAGCGAAGCACTCTTCAATGGAAACACCTACAAGTCGAAATTGTACTTTATCGAAATAGTACAATATCGCTTTTATTTTTGTGAAACACGCAGCTAATCATGGCTCAGCTTTAGAAAAGAACAGGTGAGCTGGGTTTGGTCATTGCCTGAGCAACTGTGATGTCATTTTCAGTTGACAGCAAGTGGCAAAATGGCCGCCCCTTGAGATGGATAAAAATAGCTGGATTTTGCTTTTAATTAATATTTCACAAACAAATTGTCATGTTTTGGTTCTGTCATGTTTTGGTTTTGGTTCTGTCATGTTCAGTTTCTGCTTTCCTTGTGTGTTTTCCTTGTCTTGTTGATTGTGACCCTGCCCTTCCTTGTGTTGTCCAATCAGTGCCCTCAGCCACTTGTGTCTGGTCCAGGTGTGTCTTGTTGCGTCATTAGTGTTGGTGTATTTAGTCTGCTGTCTCTCCTCTGTCTGTGTTGGTGCATTGTGGTATGTATGTTTGTCCTCATGTCATGCTGCCTGTTTTCTGTTCCCTCCCAAGTTCAAGTTCAAGTTCATGTTTTGTTGCTGTCTGTTTTTTGTTCCCTCTTTTGTTCAAGTTCATGCTTTGTTTTATGTTTTTGAACTTTGGAAACCTTTTTGTTAATAGAAATTAAATCCCTTTTTTTTTGGACTACACCCCTGCCTCCTTGCTCTGCCTTCCCGCATCTGGGTCCTAAAGCCCCCCGTTTTGACACAAATATTAATCAGAATGCCATGTTTAGACTAGACGGGGCAGATACAACATTTTGTAAATAATTTTTTGTGGTTGACTTCCTTCCTCTTCCTCTTTTCATTTTTGGTGTGTATTAACAGTTAACTTTATACACTGTGTGAAGGGTTTCCAAAAGTAACTACAACCTTGTAATTATGCCACAAACGTTTAATTTTACAAACAAAATGGAAGGCATGTGTTTGTAATCATTTTCCTGTCGGCTTTTGTTAAAAATAATTTTAATTTAAAGCTCCCCAATGCAATAAATGTAATTTTGAATTGCTACTGCTACGTGTGGCCGAAAAATGAAACTTCAACACTCCAAAATGCGCCCATGACGTCCGCAGACAGAGGGCGGGAAATTCGAACCTGAATCCAGTCTGAAAACTATTGAGTATTCACTGGGGTAATGAGATGATGATATAATCTAGCGAGTCAGCGCCATTTGTGTGTCTAGTTTATAGCGACTCAGGTGTGCTCCTGTTGTGTTTATACCAATTTTATTTTGTTATTGATAATGTCATACCCAGCTTCCTCTAACGTTGTGTAAAGAAGACTTATGCGGAAGGTCAACAGTCCTTGGAGCGGTACACGTTGAAACTTTATTTGATTAATGGAATCGATTGGATTACAGTACATTATTTGCCGATGTCCGGATTTACGTATATGCTCTGAGATAGGATGGCTCCAGCCCAAAACACGGGCATTTTTGTGTCTTCTGCACGACTACGTGCTGTTGTAAGGTCAAATTATGGTGTACTTTCAGTTTTTATTGGTTGCTATGTACATTTATATATATATAATCATTTGAGAATTAGAGGCCAAGAATGTTGAGTTATTTTGAGACCAAGTTAGTAAAACGCCCTAGCTACAAGCATTAGCATGTTTACTACAACAACATTGTTGACTCATCACTTATTTTCATACACTTTGACTACAATTTCAACTTCTTTGCTGCTGGGAAAGGAAAATAAACACCATGAGGAGGGTATTTGGAGAAATCTCAAAATCAAAACTTTTGACCTTTAACCACCTGATCTATTTTTAGCCAGAACGGGAAAAATATATCACAATCGCATTATGCATCACAAAATGTATGTCAACAGTTTTACAATGCTACCTTAAACAAAATGGTCTGATCACACGTTTTGCTAGACTTTGTCGGTTGGAGATTGTTTCGATTTATACTTGCAATGCATGTGTTTCTTTTCCGGACACTCCGTTCCTTTGTTCGTTCACATTTGACCTATTGCTGCACCCATGAACGGTGCGTGTATACCATTGTGAAGCGGTTAGTGAAAAAAAATGAATAAATGAAAGTAACTTCATAGAAACACGTTTCCTCGGCTTTTGCGTTGACAAACTGGCCCGCTAATGTTTGTTAGCCACACGATGTGGGTTGCCGGGTCGATAGGCATGGTTCAGTGATGGCATGTGAATACTAGACAAGACATAAATGCTCAAATAAAAAGGCTATTATAAAGATATTTTGGGGCAAATTTCTACATTGAGCAGATTTAAGAAAGAAGGGAATGCTGAAAGGAAAGAAGAAAAATCATGCCGATCAACAACCTTCAGGCGCACGCACGCGCACACACACACACAACTAAGTTCTGGTTAAATTCCACTAACAGATTTATTCTCGAAAATCTCCACCACTGTGGGTGACTGAGTACAATCTCAGTACCTTGTATGCGTGCATGTGTGTGTGTGTGTTTTTGTGTATAGTGTGGGGGGTTATAACGGCAGCTGGCTGAAATGAGCCCTGAAATTGAGTGCAGGGAGAAAAAGAGAAGTATGAATTTTGAAGCAGGGTGAAGTTGGAGAGTGAACAAGCACAGCCGCCTCTTCTGCATAAAAATAGGTTAACAAAGCCAACCAAACACCAGATGAGAAAGTGATTTATGGGTATAAATAAATGACAAACATTTCGATTGTACATACATTTTGTCTACAATTCTATATGGGAAGGCTCTTCACACAGTTTTAAAAAATATATTTTCAACTTGTTTTTGCAACCAGAGATTTTAAGGAGCAATTTAAAACAGTGGATGCCGACCAGATATATATATATCCATCTATTTTCTCAACCGCTTAGTCCTCACAAGGGTCGCGGTGGGCGCTGTAGCCTATCCCAGCTGGCTTTGGGCATTAGGCGGGGTACACCCTGAACTGGTTGCCAGCCAATCCAGGTATATATATCCATAATATATATATATATATATATATATATATATATAGTTTTTCAATTACATTTACTTATTTATTAAGGAAACATTGTTTATTTAATGTTTAATTTGAGTTGGGGGGAGAGACAACTCCTAATCATTAAAAGTTCTGCCAGAGGAGTTGAACTTTCTTCTGACAGTGGCCTCTGTTAGACATTCCCAGTAGAATAAAAGTAAAATTTGAAAATGACTTGGAAGATAAAATTAAACAACTGACGGATGAGTACGCAATAAACCCAAATGACCAAATATGGACTGACTTACAAAATACAAAAATACAGTTAGACGATATGCTAACTAAAAAGACAGAGTTTATAATACAACAACTGAGATACAACAACTTTGAATATAATAACAAATCAGGTAAATTTCTTGCAAACCAACTTCAACGCAATCGGGAAAAATCTCTTATAACGGCTATTAAAGGGACAACTGGTGAATGTACACAATCACCAGAAGAAATTAATCAAATTTTTTACAACTATTATCGCAACCTATACTCAGAAACTAACAAACCTAACCCTGAGCATATTGAGGCATTCCTCAGTAGCTTAAATATGCCTCAGTTAACTACTGAATATAAAGATATGTTAGAAGCGCCACTTACTATAAACGAGTTGTACAGTGCTCTAGATAGTATGCCTAATGGCAAGGCACCTGGCCCAGATGGTTATCCGGCTATATTTTTTAAGCACTACTGGTTAATGCTTGCTCCGCTATTCTTAAGAGTAGTAACAGAAATTAAAACTAATGGTTACATACGTCCACACATGAATACAGCAGCAATTAAACTTTTATTAAAGCCAGAAAAAGACCCCACCCTTCCATCAAGTTACCGTCCGATTTCACTAATTAACACTGATATCAAAATTATTACTAAGGCTTTCACATCTAGATTAGAAACAGTAATCTCGACAATTATTCATAGCGACCAAACAGGCTTTATTAAAGATCGTCACTCTACTAATAATATTAGGAGGCTCTTTAACCTTATTAGCATGTCACAGCGGCATGATAAGAAGGCAGTTATTATATCGTTGGATGCAGAAAAAGCTTTTGACAAAGTTAACTGGTCCTTCTCTTTGCTGTTTTAAATAAATTTGGCTTTGGGAAATCATTTATCCACTGGGTGTCAGTATTATATGATTCTCCCAAAGCTACAGTTACTACTAACGGGATTATATCTAAGAGCTTTATTTTACAGAGAGGCACAAGACAGGGATGCCCACTATCCCCTTTATTATTTGCAATATTTATCGAGCCACTTGCAATAGCCATACGCCAGGAAAGAAGGATTCAAGGAATTCACTCTGGGGTAACAGAACATAAAATTAATCTATATGCCGATGATATTTTACTTTATCTAGAAAACCCGGCGATTTCGTTAGGGGAAGTTTTTAACTTAATAACTAAATTCTCACAGTTGTCAGATTATTCTATTAACTGGACAAAATTAACACTTCTACCTATTACAGAAAATTCATGGAACCCTGCAAGCCAGGACCCACATTACTCATTTCCTATAGGTAATTTAAAATACTTAGGCATAAAAATCTCACCTAAATTAACTGATTTAATTCATTTAAATTTTTCTCCACTTCTGGATCACATTCATAGTGACTTGGAACGCTGGAATAATCTTCCTATTTCTTTAATAGGACGAATAGCCACCGTTAAAATGAAAGTTTTACCTAAAATAAACTATTTTTTCTCAATGATTCCATTTAAACCTACGGCTAAATGGTTCCAGTTGTTGGACTCAGCCGTTACAAAATTTTACTGGAAAAAAAAAAAGCAAAGATTAGTCTATCTACTCTTCAGAAAAGTAAATCCAAAGGTGGCCTAGAGGCACCAAATTTTATGTACTACTATATAGCTAACCAGCTACAATATATCGTTCTATGGGCACAACCCAACAGAGATACTAACTGTTGGCTGGAACTAGAACAGAAGGATTGTAATAACCTCAGACTTCTAGATTTACTCTTTATTACAACATCGATTAAGCGACATAATTGTTTTAAAAACCCAATGATCTCCGCCACCCTGACTGCTTGGTGGAAGGCATTAGAAATTACAAAAGCCCAAGTGAAGCCCTGTGGGCTTTCTCCCCTATGGCATAACCCTGACTTTCGAATTAACAACCAAACGTTTTATTTAGGTGTGTGGGAGCAGAAAGGAATCACACATCTTCACCATCTCTTCTCAGATAATATGTTTATATCATATACATCTTTGCTCCAAAAATACAAAATAACAAACGGAAATTTTTTACATTATCTGCAAGTTAAAAATATGATAAAGAAACAAATTCCAACACTTCAGGGTACGCTCCAACCGCCTGGCTTAGCTAAAGATATTACCAAGCTTTCTCCGACAACAACAAAAAAACTTTCAAAAATATATAAGTTACTTTCATATACGGATAAAATGTCTTTACCCATCTTAAAATGGGAGACAGACTTGTCTATAGCTCCGGAATCTGACTTTTGGATTCAAGTTTGTGAAAATGCATTTAAAATGACAAAACACACAAATTTACAACTTATCCAATACAAAATAATCCATAGAACATACATTACTCAATATATGATGAAGAAAATGGGCCTCTCCGACTCCGACATTTGTCTCCAGTGTTTACAAAACACTACAGACACTTATTTTCATGCTTTATGGTTATGCACCCCGGTTATGTATTTCTGGACTAAAGTCTTAGAAAAACTTTCCGCTATCTTGGACTATAGGATACCTTTATCTCCAAACTTGTGTTTGCTAGGTGACCTAACAACAACTGACCTACCACATAAACAATTTCAATCTACACTTGTAGCCCTTACTATCGCTAAAAAAACAATTCTTGTTAACTGGAAAAATAAACAAACTCTGAATATCGACCAATGGTCTAACCTCCTCATAAATCACATTTTAATGGAAAAAATATCTGCCTCAAATAAAAAACAAATATCAAAATTCATAGAAATATGGTCTACGTATATAGAATATTTTAACCTAATTCTGGTTATTTAATTCTGCCTGTTAGCGAGAGCCACCACATCGTGATAACTTACATTGATGTCTCTGCATTTGGCAGTTTGTTACTAATGGTTGTGTTTTTATAGTCAGGAACCCAGTTGCTGCCAACAGGATCGAACAGATTCACCTCCAATGGGCACTAAAGGCTAATATTCGGATTCACTGCATGCCAGCGGACTAACTCTACAGGTGCTGTCCCCCCTGGCTGGGCGTGGGCGGGTCTGCCCCTCTGTTGGCTGCTGGGTGGCAGCTGCGTCTTGGTCGTTCCCTGGGTCTCGTGGTGGGTGCTGTGTTGCGGGGCTCTCCCTGGTGTCCGGGGCGGCGCCGCCCCGGCGCGGTCCATCGCTCTGGGTCCGGCGACGCGGGTCGGGGCCTGTGGGCCGCCGGGGTGCCCCGTGGTTCCCTCTCCCCTCCCCCTTCCTCCCCCTTGCTTCCTCTCCCTCTTCGCCTCTCCCCGCCCGTCCTCCGCCTCCCTGTCCCTTCTCCCTCGTCGCCCTTCCTCCTCCTCTCCCCCTCTCTCTGCGGCCCTGCTGCTGCCTCCTGCCCTTCCTGTCGTCTCCTTCCCCCGTCCCCTCCCCCTCCCCTGTCCGCCCTCCTCCCCCTCCCCTAGGCCGGGGGTTCCGTCCGTGGCCCGGGTCTCGGCGCTCCAGGGGCCGGGAGAGTGGGCGGGATTGGTGTTGTGCCCGCCCCGCTCCGGTGGGCCTCCGGGCACTTCGGGCGGGCCCCGGTATCCGGGGGGCAAGCCCCGCCGGGGTCCCGGTGGGGCGGGTGGGGGTTTTGGTGGGCGGGTGCGCCTCCCCCCCCCCGCCCTCTTAACTCACTGCACTAGTTTTGCACAATACATTTTAGGGCACATAACACACTTTGGGGGGGAGTTGGGTGGGGTGGAGACACCGGGATATCATTTCCCTCTGCTCCGGTTCACCTGCCCCCAATTTTAATGCACCACACACACACACTTATGTATATACACTGGGTGGGGTCACACACACGGTTTAGGGGTAGAGTTCGCCAGTCGGCGAGCTGGCGAACTTAGTAACAGGGTTAGTTTTTCACTTAGATCGTTGGGGTGACGACCGGGGCCTCTCCCCGCTGGGCCTGGGGTTCGGGGATGCCACCCGTCCTCCGGTGCCCCCATCTCCCCTTCTGCCCCTGGTGTTCCGTCCCTCCGCGTGGTGGGGTGGGCGCGGGTGCCCTCTCCGCTCCGCTGCCCGGCCCCCTCTTCGGCGCGGATGCCTGGGTGCGGTGTGTCCCCGGGGTCTGGGGTCGGGGGCTGGGGGGCTGTCGGTTGGTGGGGGTGGGGGCGGGGGGCGGGGGCGGCTTGGTTGGTGGGGGGGTGGTGGGGGGGTGCCGGGGTGGGGGGTGCTGGGGTGGGGAGGGTGTCTGGGGATTTGGGGACCTGGGGGCGGTTGGGGCTGGGTTGGGGTGGGTGGTGGGGGTGGGGGGGGCGGGGGGGAGCGGGGGTTGGGGGCCGGTGGGGTGCCTGGTGGGCCTGCAGTGCCCCGTCCTGCTGCGTTGGGTTGGGGGCGCGGGCCGCGTTGGGGTGGGGGGCGCTCCTGCTCCGGGGTTTGCTCTCCGGCCGGTGGCCCCTGCGGGGCCCGGGGGTCGTCCTTTGGCGCGGCCGCGGCCTGGGGGGCCCTGAGGTGTTGCGCTTGCTCTGTCCTGGCGGGGGTCGACGGCTCCCCTCTTTGGTGGAGATTTTCATGCATGCTAGATCCACCACACCAGCATCTATCGAGACTCAGACACAATCCTCAGTTTCTCCTTTGGGCCCTTGAGGTTTCCCTGATTTGTTGGAGTTTGGATGTCTTTGGGGTTGGTGAAGGTTAGTGGCCCGGTGGGTGGTGTCTGGTCGGTGCTGGGCTTCGCTTTTCTTTCTTTTCTTTGGTCCCCCTTCGGTTCTCCTGGCGGCCCCACGACTCTGGCTGGATTTTGAAGTGTTCGGTTTAGGTGAACGGTATGGGAATTCTTATTTATTTATTTATTTTTTTTTCTCACGCACGCACGCACACACACACACACGCACGCACACACGCGCACGCACACACGCACACGCACGCACACACGCACAAACACACATACAAAAAAAAAAAGGGAGAACAATGATGATGACATTTCAAATGATCAATACTGAGATCTCCCAGAAAAAAAAAAAAAAAAAAAAAATGACATTCCCAGTAGACTCTTACAATACGTTTGGCTCTGCCAGGTCAGGCCAGCAACTTCCCCCACCTTCGGCGCCAACACATCACCAGGTGGTGATCAGTTTACAGCTTCACCCCTCTTTTCACCTGCGTGTCCAATGCAAATTCGATGACACGACCACATGGTCGATCACCAATTTGCGGCATATATTGATTGCTTTTCTTAAATAACAAAAAATAAAAACAATGTAACACTTTTTGACGGTCTAGACCTCTCAGTGGAAACTCCCTTAAAGATCACACAGACAGCAATAACAATATAAATGCAGAGTAGCTTGTAGAAAGTCAACATATTGATGGAAAAATAGGAGGTTATTTGTATAGTGTGTGTGTTTATGTAGTTGTCTGTGTGTGGAGGTGGTGTGTGCAAGTGTGTGCATACGTGCATCTGTTCTGTATTCAGACATACTGCAGTGTTATGTTAACATTCATTCAGACTCTTTTCATGCTCTTCTTCTGTTTGTGTCTGTCTATTATATTGCTTACTCATCCATTCCTGGCCGAGACACTTTACTTCCTACTCTGAGCCTTCTCGGCTGTCTGGCGGATTTGCCGAGAAGGAACAAATCCACCCTTCACACCCTGCAGTCCCCTCTCACAGTACCGTGAGGAGCTGTGTTAACACTCCTCACTCGTCAGAGTCGTCTAGCCTGTCCATTCTTGTTGTGTCCCATTATCAAGTTATATTTAGAAATTCAATTATGTGTCCCTTTTACCTCGGTCCTATTACCTCAAACACCTTCTCTCCCATATAACCTTTCACTTACTTTCTCTTCTTTTAATTTCTTGATCTCTTCGTCCTTCTGCTTTGAGGTGTCACGTACAGATGAAATTAAGCAACATTTTCAAGTACTTTGATCCCAGTAGCAAATTGGATTTCAATCAGTTAATGATGCAGAAGAGATTTGCAGTCCCTGGGTTGTTTAATGTCAGTTTTATCTTTAAATGCTTCATTTGGTTTGTGTGTGTGTGTGTGTGTTCTTCCCCAAACAATTATCCATCCATTCATTTTCTGTACTGCTTGTCCTCATTGGGGTCATGGGCGAGCCGGAGCCTATCCTAAACAGCAAAATCGCCAGTGTTATATTAACACCGAGAGTGTTAAATCCAACACTAGAAAAGTGTTTATATGTGTCCACACTGATGAGTGTAAATATTCCACTTTTCAAAGTGTTTCTTTTTCCACACTTAACCAGTGACACTCCAACACTGTATAGTGTTAAAAATCTACACAAGTAAACACTGAATAGTGTTGAAAGTACTCTACACTAGTGTCAGTGTTAAACATTTAATTCTGCCAAACTACACTCAACTCTGGTGTTTAACTTTAAACACTTATGAGGGAATTGCACTGGTGTTAGTGTTAAAAATTTAACTCTAACTACACTTTCTCTGGTAAATGTTACTTCATTTACAGACCATTTTTCCTCCTTACAAGGCCCTCAAAGTGCTTTACATATTGACTACTGATTATACGGCATCAGGAGCAACTGGGGGGTCAGTATCTTTTTCAAGGATACTTGACATAGTCACACTGGCCTGGGACTGAAACCACGCTAGATCACTCTACCACTGATCCACACCGCTCCGACAACATCAACTGGATGTATGGCTATTGAAATGTCGACAGAGCGCTGGAAAATTTGTCCTTCACCGGAAATGAGGGTTTGGTCAATTCTCAAGGTAGTGCAATTCAAGTTACACCCAACATCCACCCCAACACTCAGGATATTTACTCTGACAGTGTAACTTTTTATTCTAACAGTGTTAAAATAACACTGTTTACTGCATATATGATTGAACACTGGAAATGTAACACTGACCGTTTTGGTGTGTACCTGGCAAGAGGCAGAGTCTGGTCTGGTCTCCAGCGGGGCAAAGGGCACACATGGAAAAAACAACAAGATAATTTGTGACCCGCTCCGGCAAAAGAGTCTGCATGTCGGCAAGATTAGTTTTGAGATTATGACAAAAATAGATTGTTTGGACAATTTGATTTTGAAATTTCTCCACAAATCATAACATCTACACCATCGTAACATTTTCATTTTCTATATGTGTCCAAAAGCATTTGAGACATAACATCCATGATAAGTTACCAATAGATTTACTTGTCACAGACCACACCAAATGGCAAATAATCCTTTAATTCACACAAAATCAAATCAATTATTAAATCAAATTTCCCACTGCGGTAATATGACTTAATTTGAACAAAAAAATATCACAGGGAACAACAATAAAATAACCTACCTTTGGCTGATAACTCAGAGGATGAATTGTAAGCTTAATGTGATCTTCAAAGTTGAGGCTGATTTCAAGGTCAAACTTCCAAAACTTCTATAGGGTTCCAATTTTGGATGACATCCTTATCTGCTATTGGAATTGACTTTCCAGTGATTTATTAACAGTTCCTGAAAATGTTTATCTCTTTCCTAAGGTATTGGTTGCAATGGACATTTTAAAGATGCATGGAACAAAACTTTAAACCAGTTTTTCCTCAAAACTAGGGATTTCAACCTGGCAACATAAAAAATGCTGTAACTTTCTCAATGTTTGAGGTATGCCCATGTACTATATACCATTTTAAAGGGAATTAAGTGTATAATTTGAATATATCAATATATCATATATATCTCATATATCTCTTGATTTTATTTTGACACTACATGGACATATTTAGAGTCATGTAAAGATATTTACATTGAAAAATATAAGTGTGTGTGTATGTTGGGGATTGTTCTCAGTATCAAAATTGCTATTTACTGACAAATGAAGTGCACAATTTTTCTATTGTATACAGAAATCTCCTATTTCTAATGTTGGCTTTATTTTTAGGGCAATCACTTTAATACATTGCTTCTAAAATATATACAAAATTATTGTAGCACATTAATTTAATTAATTAATTAATTAATTCTTTTTTTACTTTGGTAAGTATTAGATTGCTTGAAACATTGTCATTATATGACATACAATTCAGGGTCGGATAAATACTTTTTCAGTATTGTTTAGGGACTACACTATGGTATTTTAAGCCCTTCCACAGTTAACTATAGGCATATAATGATGAAATCTTACCTTTAACACAATCGCGATGTAATTTCTTGAGTTATTTTGGTGGCTATTTTTCTTACCCGGAAGTCAAGCGCTCGGTTCAGTAAAACCCCGCCTCTCCCCTGTGGCTGCCGCGCTCCTCTCATGACGTCGTCTGCTTCACGCAACGCCCACGAAACATACAGATAGGTTTTAAGACGATTTTTAAAATGGACTCTAAATTTCACGGGCTGCTAGATCTCTGCGTTTGGTCTCGCAAGCTATCAATTCTTGAATAAACATTTGAAACAAAAACAGGTCCTTGCCGCAAGAAATCGTGGAAGAGGAGGGGAGCAAAGAGGTTAGAGGAAAGAAGGAGGAGGGGGAAAAAAGCACCACAGCGGGTGCTTATGGGGTGAGCACACTATCCATTACACCATCCATTTATGTAAATTCATCAGCGCAAATGTTTTACTTGTAGTTTACACCAGTGTCAGCCAATGGATTTTAAGACAGCCAATTGTCATTTCATTGCACTTTGGCATTGCAAATGTGAAGAATAATAGATTGCTTTGAATTAATTTGGAAAGAATGTTTATTGATAAAGGCTACTTTTGTCATTTTCCCATGGAGGGAGGTCTGAGAGAAAGTGGGCGTGCGTTTAGTCCGCAGTAGCGGTGGAGGGGTGGGGCCACACGCAATGATGTCAAACCGTGCCAACTGCTCGTTTTCTCAGATTGGCAGGGGCTGGTGCTTGGAGAGCAGAATAACCTAGAATTTCTCATACAGGGGAGAATGGAGGAAAACACAACTTTGGTCATGTTTTTGGTGAGGAATTAGCATTTTAACATGGCTAAAAGCTCCAGAAAGTAGATATTTCATGTTGCAGTCCCTTTAATTGAAATTTTCATCATCATCATCATCATCATGTGTACTGACTTACATGATATCCATCCTATAATTGTAATCCTAATAGAAGCCATTCCCAGTGTTGGAATGAAGGATTCTTACCATTTGCGTGTTCATGCCGTTGATTAATAAAACATACCATGAGGGTATCGGTTTGATTGAAATAGATGTATTATGCATTCCTTAACAAATGTAGCCACAAGGGGGCACAAGCCAGTGTCTTCTTGTGCCGGTCCCAAGCCCGGATAAATGCACAGGGTTGTGTCAGGAAGGGCATCTGACGTAAAAACTTTGGCCAAATCAAACATGCGAATCAAATATATGACTTCCATACCGGATCGGTCGAGGCTCGGGTTAACAACAAAATTGCAAAATCGGTACTGTTGACCTACTGGACTATTGTTGGTCAAAGAAGGAGAGAAGGAAGGTGTGTCCGTAGTAGGAAAGAGAAGAGGAACACCAAGAGTCTAGGACTGAGAGTAGGGACTTTAAATGTTGGAACTATGACAGGAAAAGGTAGAGAGCTGGTTGACACGATGCAGAGGAGGAAGGTGGACATATTTTGTGTTCAGGAGACCAGGTGAAAAGGGAGCAAAGCTAGAAGTTTAGGAGCAGAGTTCAATTTATTCTAACATGGTGTAGATAGGAAGAGAAATGGAGTAGGAGTTATCGTGAAGGAGGAATTTGTTAGGAACGTCCTGGAGGTAAAAAGAGTGTCAGATAGAGTAATGAGCCTGAAGCTAGGAATCAAAGGTGTGATGATCAATGTTGTTAGTGGGTATCCGCCACAGATAGGATGTGAGCTGGAGGAGAAGGAAAACTTTTGGTTGGACCTTGATGAAATGAAGCAGAGCATCCCTAGAAGTGAGAGAGTTGTCATTGGTGCAGACTTCAATGGACACATTGGTGCAGGAAACAAAGGTGATGAGGAGGTGATGGGCAAGTTTGGTATCCAGGAGAAGAACGCAGAAGGAAAGATGGTGGTTTACTTTGCAAAAAGAATGCAAATGGCTGTCGTGAATACTTTCTTCCAGAAGAAGCAGGAACATAGGGTGACCTACAATAATGGAGGTAAGAGTACACAGGTAGACTACATCTTGGGTAGAAGGTGTAATCTGAAGGAGATCAGCGACTGCAAAGTAGTGGTAGGTGAGAGTGGAGCCAGACAGCATAGGATGGTAGTGTGTAAGATGACTCTGGTGGTGAGGAAGACAAAGATGGCAAAGGCAGAGCAGAGGACGAAATGGTGGAAGGCTGAATAAGGAAGAGTATTGTATGACTTTCAGGAAGGAGTTGAGACTCTGGATGGTCAGGAGGTGCTTCCAGATGACTGGACAACTACAGCAAATGTGGTGTGTCATCTGGAAGGAAATTAAATAAGGAAACTTGGTGGTGGAGTAAGGAGGTGAAGAAGTGCATCCAGAGAAAGAGGTTAGCTCAGAAGAAGTGGGACACTGAGATGACCGAAGAAAGTAGGCAGGATTATATGGAAATGCAGCTTAAGGTGAAAGTAGAAGTGGCCAGACAAGGGGTTTACGATGACTTGTATGCTAGGTTGGATAGTAAGGAGGGAAAGACTGATCTATACAGGTTGGCAAGGCAAAGAGACAGAGATTGGAAGGGTGTGCAACAGGTTGGTGTAATAAAAGATAGGGATGGAAGTGTGTTGACAGATGCCAGTAGTGTGATGGGAAGATGGAAAGAGTACTTTGAAGAGTTGATGAATGAGGAAAATCAGAGAGAACGAAGAGTAGAAGAGGTGACTGTTGTGGACCAGGAAGTAGCAAAGATTAGTAAGGATGATGTGAGAAGGGCATTGAAGATGATGAAGTGTGGAAAGGCACTTGGTCCTGATGATATACCTTTGGAGGAATGGAAGTGTCTAGGAGAGGTAGCAGTAGAATTTCTGACTAGGTTATTCAACATGATCTTAGACAGTGAGAAGATGCCTGAGGAATGGAGAAGTGTGCTGGTGCCCATTTTTAAGAACAAGGGAGACGTGCAGAGTTGTGGCAACTACTGAGGAATAAGCCACACAATGAAGCTATGGGAAAGAGTAGTTAGCTAGACTGAGGTGAACATTTGTGAGCAGCAGTATGGTTTCATGCCCACCAAAATTTTTTTTTAAAAAAAGTACCACAGATGCAGTATTTCCTTTGAGGATGTTGATAGAGAAGTACAGAGAAGGTCAGAAGGAGCTGCATTGTGTCTTTGTAGATCTGGAGAAAGCTTATGACAGAGGGCCCAGAGAGGAACTGTGGTTTTGTATGAGGAAGTCTGGAGTGGCAGAGAAGTATGTTCAAGTGGTTCAGGACATGTATGAGGACTGTAAGACAGTGGTGAGGTGTACTGTAGGTGTGACGGAGGAGTTCAAAGTAGAAGTGGGACTACATCAGGGATCAGCTCTGAGCCCCTTATTGTTTGCTTTGGTAATGGACAGGATGACAGATGAGGTTAGACAGGAATCTCCATGTACTGTGATGACATTGCGATCTGTAGTGAGAGCAGGGAACAGGTGGAGGAGAAGCTAGGGGTGTGGAGGTTTGCTCTGGAAAGGAGGGGGATGAAGGTTAGTTGTAGCAAGATGGGATATCTGTGTGTGAATGGGAGGGACTCAAGTGAAAGAGTGAGGTTACAGAGAGAAGAGAGCAAGAAGGTGGAGGAGTTTAAGTATTTAGGGTCAACAGTCCAGAGCAATGGAGAGTGTAGAAAATAAGTGATGAAGCGTGTGCAGGCAGGCTGGAACGGGTGGAGAAATGTGTCAGGTGTGATGTGTGATAGAAGAGTTTCAGCTAAAATGAGAGGAAAGGTTTATAAAACTGTGGTGAGACCAGCAATGTTGTTTGATCTGGAGACAGTGCCACTGATGAAAAGACAGGAGGCATAGCTGAAGGTGGCAGAGATGAAGATGCTGAGGTTCTCTTTGGGAGTGACCAGGATGGATAGAATCAGGAATGAGTACATCAGAGGGACAGCACATGTTAGAGGCTTTGGAGAGAAAGTCAGAGAGGCCAGACTGAGATGGTTTGGACATGTCCAGAGGAGAGATAGTGAGTATATTGGCAGAAGGATGCTAAGTTTCCAAATGCCAGGCAGAAGGTTAGAGGAAGACCAAAGAGGAGGTTTATGGATGTAGTTAAAGAGGACATGAAGGTAGTTGGTGTGAGAGCAGAGGATGCAGAGAACAGGGTTAAATGGAGGCAACTGATTCGCTGTGGCGACCCCTGAAGGTAAACGCAGAAAGGAAAAGAAGATTATGCATTCCATAACAATTTAAATCAGGTCCCAGGTGTCTTAATAAAAGGTGTCTGACATACTTCAGTTAAAATACACCAAGGATAGAGAATTACAGAGCACTTCACATCCACTTTTGAACACTTTGGATCCCTAGAGGACACAGCACCGTTTGCATTTTCCTTCCATGCTTAATTGGTGAGCCGGCTCTGCTGCAAGGTGTCCAATGTGAGAAAGACTTTCAATTACGATGGCAACGTAGCAGTAGTAGGGAGTGGCCAACTTGTTGAGTCCAGAATCTAAAAAGGAGAGTGCTAACATTGAATGCTAAAGCCTGTGATATCAATATATAACATTTTGGTTAAAAGGGCTGGCTTTCTTGTCAAACAAGTCAACACAAAACGCACTGACAACTTTAGATTTGCTAGCTTAACATGATCGTAAGCACACAGCTCAAAGTAGTATTTACCGATCCATATCAGTGGGCTCAAGTGTTGACAGCCATATCTGTTAGCAAGGTAAGAGAACTTTTCTTGCACCAAAAAAATAAGTGAATGAACATCGGAAATGCCAATTAACTCTTTCACTGCCAGACGTTTTCAGAAACGGGTTGTCCCCACTGCCAGCCGATTTAAGCATTTTGAGTGATCTTTCAAGGTCCACAGAAAATGTTGTGTTTGGACTATGGAAACACACATACTACCAAATGAAAGTTTGGACTCTCATCTTTCATCAGAAAAAAAGTTTGTTTCTAGCTTATTCCGTTCTTCAGTAATCAACAATAGAAAATGGTAACTTTCACCGAAATTCTCTGTTTTGAAACAAAAAGCGGAGAAAAACGGCTTTTTGTGAAACGATGTTATTTCATGCACTCTAGTGAATTCTACACTTCTTTTTGTCCATGAATGATGCCACAAACACTTAAATAGTGCTTTACTTCTATAAAACAGTACCACCAACAATGAAAAAGTCTTTTTTTTATAGCAAAAGAACAGTATTTACATAGAAAACAGTAACAATTTGACAAACTATTTAGAAAGGTGTACAACTGTGCATGTGTGATTATTTACAATTGTGTGGATGTTTGAACTACATCAATTTTACTTTTGTGTGGTAAACAGTATAACACTCGCCTGCGTGCAAGGGGACACTGCAAGATTTGCACCACAGCTTTGTCTCACTGCGAATTCAGCTCTGCTCTCGGTGAGGGGAATGCGTTAGGCTGCCAGCCTGCTTCATGCCAGCCAGATTTTTGGGGATCTGCAAATATACATTTCAATATCATATAATATTCATTTTAGATCAGTGTGATGCAATATATATATAGATATAAATATATATATTTACGTTTTTTCTTGGATCCACTGGTTGATGGACCTTTATTCTGCTCACTCTGAGGAGCGTCACTGAGCTGCAGCTGAAAGAAATATATACAATTACAATAATATCGAAAAAGCGTTTTCTTTTGTTGTTGCGGTGTATTGAAAACACTTTTTTTTATACCTCTCTTTGTCGTCTTTGCAGTGGGACGTCGCTGTGAGCACGATCCACGCTCTATGAATTGCACATTCACGTTACACGAGGTGCTAGCAGCGTGCCTGAAAAGTATCTCATAGCAAGTTTGTGCTTACCTTCGACGTCTTCTGCGGATGAAATACTGTCCGAATCACTTTCTCCGTGGTCAGATTGTACCCACTCCTCCGAAGAATATCCATCAGACTCAGGATACTCTTCGTCGTTTTCCGGCGCTAGCACCGCTAGCCTCCGAGGCCTTAAAACGTGGTCGAAGCTGCCGCCGCGTCAACGCTGCAACTTCGGCATCAACCTCCTTGTCGCCATCATCATCATCATCATCATCACCTTCGTCGGATTTAACGTCCTCGCGTGCAGAAGTGCTCGGACGTGCACGACGTTTTCCGGCGCTAGCACCGCTAGCCTCTGAGGCCTTAGGACGTGAATGAAGCTGCCGCCGCGTCAACGCTGCAGCTTTGGCGTCAACCTCTTTGTTACCATCATCATCACGGTCGTCATAAAGGTGCACTTTAGCACTGGTTGATGCTTCTCCTTTTTCAAAAAATCGATCAAGCGTGAGCTGCTTCTTACCGACGGTCGCCATTTTTCCTTTCTCTTCCATTCTCATCTCCTCCACGACGCTCTAGATCCGCCTCCCTTTTATACTACTGACGCCTCCCCTATCTTGTCAAAAGAGAGTCACTGTTGCCATCTAGGGGCCAATAATAGTCATTAGGCACAAGAGGCCTCTTTGAAACTTTCACCACAGCTCCGGAAGGCTTGGCCACACCCGTTTAAAAAAACAAACAAAAAAAACTTAGATGACGTCTTCAAACGTCATTGGCAGTGCTCCGTAGGTTTTTACTTGACGTCTTTAAACGTCAGTGGCAGTGAAAGAGTTAAATTACTATGCAGATAATATTTTAAATTTTTAGTATCGATACGAGCAAATTACATAGCACATAATACTTGTGTATAAAAGAAAAACAGCTTTTGAAGGGTCATGGGTGGTAGTAAGACTTAAAAAAATTGCCAGGTGCCGAATCGCGATTATGCGGGGGTCCACGCCACGGTAAAGGTAGCATAAGCAGAAAAAAAAGGCACGGAAGAGGATTAAATGCGAATGAAGTCTCAATCATATGTAGATTAAAGAAAGGTCTGAGTTCCACTACATGGTTCAAGAGACACATTTAGTTTTTTTTTTCTTAAAAAAAAATCCGTTCAGGTATGCATCGTGGTGACATAAGCAGAAAAAACAAACACATGACTAGATCAGATCCATATAGATTAAAATCAGATATAAAATGGATATGTCAGTGATGAAGTGAAAATCAAGCCATGCATAAAAATGTGCTGGTCAAAGATGCTGTTCAATGTTGTCACTTGTGTTCCAGTGTGTACTTGTTTACCTTCATTTCATAGCATGTGCACATGCTAAATGTAAGCACAGTATCAACAGATATTAGTAACTTTAAAGTGGATTTAAATGGACTGTTAAAATGGACTTGGGTGTTTAAGACCTACAATGAACATCCAGCCATGATTTTGAATGTCATTCTTGTCTTTAACGTCACCTTTAAGCAACTATACACTATATGAGATGTTAAATTTAATTAATAATCAATGAGGATTAATCTATTTTATGTATGTTTCATTTAAAATATTTAATATCTTCTAACAATCTACTGTATAAATGCAAGAATCTCTGCCACAATTTTTTCTTGTCTGGGCTCTTCTTTACCATTCTTCTTCTTCCTCCTTTTTCTTCCTTCTTGTCTCTTCCATGTCTTTTATGTTCCTGATTTGTTTTTCTCATCCATTATTTTATCTTTTTACGTTTGCTTTGCCACTTCCTTGCTGCTCCTCTCCTCCATTTCCTGCTGTGGTCCTCTCCCTTGTCTTTCCCGCATCTCGTCCCTCCCTCTCCCCTGGATGAACTGTTCACAGAAGCCTTACCCACTCAGAATAGACCTGTCCACACACCTCCTCCTCCCCGCCCGCCTCCTGCTCCGCCTGCTCCTCCTGGCACCCCTTTGACTTACTCCTCCTCCTCTGATCCCCCACCAGTGTCCCCCAGCCCAGGCGTTGCCCTCCCCTCTGCCCCCCGTGACTTGGTCCCTGTCCTAGTGTCCAGCCGATTTGTCCGACTCAGCTGGCGGCCCCCAGAGGACACTGGAGGATCTATACAGACTTATGGCGTTTATTACTCCCAAGATAGCATTGAAAGGTAAGACTGCTTTATTTGTCTTGATTCTTTTTGTCTTTTTGTCCAACATTTGTAACTTCCAGCCAGGGCTATTTAGCATACTGTACATCTCATAAAAACTTATATACAGCAAATACAATCACATTTATTTTTGCTTCCATCTGCCAAGAACTTTTTGCTCTGTTGCTGAACTCAAAGATCTACACTTTTTACTCAACAAAAGGTCTCTTTCTCTCAACTATCATTCACACGCGATGTCTAAATTGTTGACCCACTTTTCTTTATTGGCTGTGCGCAGTTGCTGGGTCTTAGCAGTAACTACAGCTGTTATGTATGCCAATCTCACTGGGTATCATGTCCAGAGGTATGCTGAAAAATTTTCAGTTTCTAACATGGGGCCATGTAATTATCATACTGGAACATGAATGGCTAATTAAGTCTACACAAATGAGAATTCTTCTGCATTGTATGAAGCAAATATATATATATATATAAATAATTTGCCTTCATTGCACTTCTTTTGTGAATTTTTTCAACCTAAATAAACAAGATTTTAACCATTATCATGCAGCAAACATAAAACAACAAACAAAACAAATTATTTTTAAAGTACAATACTGTATGTGTTCAGCAATCTACTGCAAAGATGAGATGTTAAGTCACGTGACGACACATGATCAAAACACAGCAGGGGAACAGGGAGAGTGGGAGCAAGTCTGCCTATGCCTGTTCTGCTCTGACACAGAAGTGGAGTGTGCGGTGACATACCTGTTATCTGTTTGGCCAAACAGCAGTGCATAAAAGAGCCAAACTGTAACTTAACTACTAGATCAATATTATAGTGCCAGTATCGATCTGATATCGATACTGACTTGGTATCGATAATATCGATATTTGGATCGATCCGCCCACCACTAAGTCTTAGCGCTGTAGGTTCAACTCATTGAAAAATGAGGAGCACAGACAAAAGTGCAAATTTTTTTGTTTATGGTTTAATTATTTCTTAAATAACACTTTGCCCCCAATATAAGTAAGTACGTAAATTATCCTGTTTTGTATATTGCATGTTTCTTTAAAGGGAACATGTATGATGGGAAATCCAATGTACAGCATAGGATGAAGGTTGCAGCAGTGTCTAAAGTGTTTTCCATGACTCTGAGTTTCTAACTTGAGGTATCCAACAACTATAGTATTGCAGCCGTGTCTGCTCTTTGCAGAGATAGCAAAATCAGCCCAAACAATCTGTGGACAGCTCTTGCGAATTGATAAGCTCTCGCCCTTCAACAAATGTATGTGAGATTGGATACATTTGGTGTGGAAGAACTCGATTGCCCCACACATATCCCTGACCTCTGGAACAGATAATGAAAAAATTGTGAACCAAGCCCCATCATTAATAACCTCTGACTGATTTCAACACTGAAATCAAGCCATTATGACTGCAAATGTTAAATTTTCCCTCTGTAAATAGAATGAAAAATAAACTAGAATTCTGAGAACCCATGTCTGTATAGACACATAATTGTAGGTGTTGTACTATCACTTTGCCAGTGAGATAAAGGATGCAAGTTCATGCTTATGTTGCCAGAGATTAAACTAAATCTGTTGTTTTAATTTGCCAAGAGCAGAGCTATCAATACTGTGCCCAGATGATTTCACCCTGGGGCCTATTTTAATGCTGATTTCCCACCATCTTTGTTCAAAAGAGCATTAAAGGGAGGCTTGTGCTATAGCTGTGATCCTTGAGGAGAATTTAACAGCTTAAATTAATTGGGCGCTAATAAGTAAGTGCAGACTGCAAATGAAAAGGTAATCAACGTTTTAGTATCAATGGTTACACCTTCCTGATTTGGAGTTGGTGGGCAGTGATTTCAGCAGGGATGGACAAACTTTGTGAGAAATAATCCAAGGATGTGGGGCCACTTTGAAAACTTTAATTTAACATGTGGAATATGCAGTAACCAGTGTTACATTTTCAGATACAGTGGCACCTTGGAGTTTGAACACAATTCGTTCCTGTGAAGTGTTCAAAGTCCAAATTGTTCAACCTCCGAAAAAATTGTTCCCATAGGAAATAATGTAAATGCAATTAATCTGTTCCCAAGCTCCAAAAAACTGAAAACTCCTATTTTAATTTATATGTATGTAAAAAACATGTACAGTATTTAAACAATTAAAAAAAATACCTTAGCTTTTTTGTTGTGGTGCAATGGCCTCAGTGTATGAAAAATGCTATGTTAATGAATGCATGCTTTAGTTCAGTGCTGAGTTAGAGTTATTTTACATTGGGCATATTGTTAGACTACCAAGGGGTCCTTGTGCGCTGTTTAGCATCAGGCACGTTGAGTCCCTTGGCCAGTATTTACGGAAGTAGTTAGGAGATAATCTCCTTCCAAAATCCACTATGGTTTATAGCACTGTACGTTTGTCTTTTCTGCCACTGGCACTGCTGTTTTTCTTTGGGCCCATGTCAAAGAAATTTGTCGTGGAAAAATCCAAATGCACTCGCGAATGTACGGAGCACCTCTGGGAGTATTCACGATCTGACTGGAAATGAGCAGCACTTCGTCTCCACTAGCGCACGTGAGCATTCGGCATCGCTCGGCATCGCTCGGCATCGCTCGGCATCGCTCGGCATCGCTCGGCATCGCTCGGCATCGCTCGGCATCGCTCGGCATCGCTCGGCATCGCTCGGCATCGCTCGGCATCGCTCGGCATCGCTCGGCTACCCATTCAAGGTACGTTCGGCTTTGCTTCGTTTGCTTGGGTGTTCAAACTCCGAGAATGAGGTCAAAACTTCGAGGCATTTTTTTACTCCGATTTTTTGGTTGAAGTCCGATTTGCACGAGTTCCGAGACGTTCAAACTCCAAGGTTCCACTGTATATGGATGGATGTGTAAATGGATAGTGTCAGGTCTTTAGCTCATTACACATTTTTCCTGTACAAATAATGGGAGGACTTGATTTTAACCCACGTAAAAACTAAATAAATACTTCAACAACAAAAATATCGCTAAAGTTTTAAAGTATATAAAACTTTTGAAAATTTATTTTGAAAATAATTGAAATGTTAGGGTATCTTTGTTTTTAAAAACAAGACCCCCCCCCCCCCCCCAAAAAAAAAAGTTCCCAGCAGTTTGGCTCTGATGCAGTGTCAAAATAACCCAGTTTTAAATTTAACTCTTATCGGCCGTCAGAATTTTAAAACAGGCAGATGCCAGTTTGCTTCAAAATGCTAAATATAATCGGCCGATAATCTATCTTTGCTATGCACGCTGTTTTTGCACGACCTATGGAGACTGACAAAACCATTTCAACACGCTGATTGGCTAAATCATATGCTTAGTTTTTTTCGTACATATTTTAAGTTTATTTTGTGATGTGCGGGATTAAAATGCAAAAATAATGCTTCAAAATGCAGGCAACGGTGGTAATACAAAATTAATAAAAAATCTGCAAAATACTGGGGACCGCACACCTGGAACTCATGATGTATCACTGTATTTTTAAGGGTGGTGTTGTAGAATGGATTTAGAGTGTTTCTGTTTTGGCATCATACTCATATATCATCACCCTTTTAAAATAATTGTCTTAAGTCTTTTATTTTTTAGCAAAAATAAATATTATTTTGCCTAAATCATCTCTTTGTGATGCAAATAGTTACATTTTTTGTGTTTCCTGAAAAATCGGAAAAAAATTGACTTTTGAGATTATTTTAAGAAGGCGTCATAATGGTATATCTACGGTTTAAACCATTGATATTATAGGCACATTATTAAAAAAAAATTAGGGGGCTGTCTATACTTAAAGTTTTTTGCTGTTTGCATTAGTGCTCGGTCCATATACTCCGGGGAATAATAATTTACTGTACAGACAGTGAAAATAATCTTTGGTACTACTGGCTTTCCTATTTTATTGAGTTTTGCTGGTTAAAAAAGTACTTGCATCTGTGCAATGGTGTTGAAAGTGTATGAACACCGTTTGAAAGCTGCTGAAAGAAATAAGTGATAGTCTAAGTGTTGTATACTAACGGTATGTCAGAGACGGTACTTATATCCCTTCATTAAGTGATAGTCTAAGTGTTGTATACTAACGGTATGTCAGAGACGGTACTTACTGTATATCCCTTCATTAAAGCTCTGCTGCACACAGCAGCTCTGAACGTTTAGTAGAAACCCTCTGGGTGACATTGGCAAGTCCCCTGCTGATGTTAAATGGTAACCTCTGACAGTTGGAGCTCCAGCTGAATGCTTTTCACATCCAGGCTTTTAAGCTTTGTTACCTGAGGGACTGAGCAGCCTGCAGCATTTTAGGAATCTGAGTGTTAGGGTGGACTGAAGAACCTTTGAGTTTTCACTATGAAACATCACAAAATCTGTCAGTCGTAAAGACTTGGCAGACACTTTGGTCAGTACTACTAAATTGCATAAAAGAATAGGGCAGTGAGAGAGAGAGAGTGTGCGTGCGTGTGTGTGTGCGAGAGAGAGAGAGCAAGAGCTATAGTTAATCAAAATGAAATTCACAACTAAATGAGAACAGAGAGATAGAAGATGAGAAATATTTGCAAAAAATATAAAATTTCTTAAGAAAAATAACTTATTTTGTGCTAAAAATAGCTTGTATCAGTCAGTCTATTCAGGCACTGTGTGGTCTGCCTTTCACCTAAAGTCAGAGGGGATAGGCCCCAGCTCCCATCAACAGGATAAGCAGGATAGAAAATGGATGGATGGATGGCGCTAAATCAATACATTCTGATGATGATTAAAATTTAGTTTTAGGTGTATATTATAACGTCCGTGATATTTAATAAGGTCATCCAAAATCATGTGGTCTTTCCTATGGACCCCTCCACATGTTACTTTTTACCTTCACCTTTTCAGCAGTAATGAGAGGGATGTGGTAGGTCAAAGCTTTCAACCAGCAGATATGTTCTGGGCAGGATTTTGACAAGTGCAATTCCGAGGTTATACTAGATACACATAATTATATGGTGTCACGCTGGTCAATGATTCGACAACTTTCCAAGCAGAGCATGAAAACTCCACATGCTCTTAATATATCATTGCCCTTTTAGAATAGTGCTGATTATGCTAAGATTGATATGTCAGCACATACTGTGTACTATGTATTACTTGAATTTACTTCGAGAAATGATAATAAACTTGTGCTCGTTCCAGCCTCTCTCCTATTTGTAACCAAACCATTTCCAGTTAGATCTTGCTCTCAAATGTTACGCATGTTCAACCTTCTTTAAATGAACCACCTCAGCTGGCTTCTCTGTACGTGGAGGACTCTCTGAGTCCTTCCCGGATGACCGAGCTTCTCATCCTATCTTTAGGGGAGAGCACCCGAGACCCTGCGAAGGAAACTCATTTCTGTCACTTGAATCTGGGATCTTGTTCTTTCGGTCACAACCCCCAGCTCGTGACTGGTAAATCAAGAGCTTTGCCTTTTGGCTCAGCTCCTTCTTTATCGCAATAGACCCATACAGAGTCCACGCTGCATCGATCCGCCTGTTGATCTCCCGCTCCAACCTGCCCTCACTCGTGAACAAGACCCCAAGATACTTGAACTCCATTTGGGGCAGGATATGATCCTTGCCTATGGGAAGGCACTCCACCATTTTCTGACTGAGGACCATGGTCTTGGATTTAGAGGTGCTGATACACACTCAACTGCGAATCCTTCCAGTGAAAGTTGGAGATTGCGGCTTCAAGAAGCCAGCAGCACCACATCATCTGCAAAAAGCAGATATGCAATGCTGAGGCCACCAAGCCCTGTCCATGGGGTAACAGATGTCCGCCGGGGCAGGAATCGATGAAAGTGTCGTGTTGGTGAGCTGGACGACCAGGAGAGACACACCAAAACCAGGAGAGAGGCTGTTGCAAGTCTGAGCGGGACGGGAATGCCATGGTGAAACGGGAGGAGGGTCTTGCGCCCGTTCTGTAGTGATGAGTTGAACCAAGGCGCAGTCGGCTTCTTCAGGACCTTAGGGTTAGACTACCTGGTCCCAGGTTGATTCACCAGGGTTATTCTGCCCGTATACCGTGAAATCAACCTTTGTTGAATGATGTCATCAACGGGGGGCAGTTGACACTGGACCAGTAGACGTGGTTTTCCGGTCGTCGTCAGGTGGTGGGATCGCTGAGCCTGAGGCGGATCTGGCGGGTCATGTAGACGAGATGTGGAACCATGTGTCCCCCTTTCCTTCAAGAAAGTGAAAGCTCAGTGACCTGGAAAGGACCTTTCCACCTAGGTTCAGACCATTTTTATTTAATTACTTTTAACCACACATATTCACAAATATTCATTTTGAGGGGAGCGTCTGGTTGTCTTTCTGTCAAATTAGAGAAATTGATGGTTAGTTGTTTGAGCCCAGGTGGGCCTGGAACTTCAGCCGCAGCCAATGGAGCTGTGGGTGCAGGAAAGTGTCTGTTAGTGTGACACTCAAATGGAGTCCAACCTTTAGAAGAATTTAATGACATCCGAACTTTCATTAATGCCAATGGAAAGGCTTGCAACCAATTAAACATGGATGAAGCTAAAGCCTTGGCTATTTTTTCCTTGATGTTCCTATTCATGCGCTCAACATGTCCTTGTGATTTTAGATGATACACAGACCCAAAATGATGTTTCAAACCTAAGATTTTTTCTACAGCCTGCAGATGTTTGTTTTTGAAATGAGTGCCATTGTCTGATCTGATTTTTCTAGGAAACCCATGTGTTGGAATGTAGTGATTAACCAAATGTTTTATCACTATACTTGCTGTTTCAGATTTGCAGGGATATGCCTCTGGCCATCCTGAAAAGGAATCTACTATGACTAGCAAATACCGGTAACCTGACACTGTTTTAATCATGTCAGTGAAATCCATTGAAATCACCTGTCCAGGGGCGTCCACGTCCGGATAGTGTACCCCCTGCGGCGGTTGGTTTTGTTGTAGACATACTGTTATACCTACTGCAAACGCTGCAGTCCTGCAGTTCACCTTTAACAATTTGTCTCATGAAAGGATGCCACCAGGAGTGGAGTCGTCTCAGTGTTTCTTCCACACCTACATGGCATGTTCCATGGGCTTCAGAAATTAGATTTTTCAATTGTTTCTGAGATGGAATGCATTTACCTTCTTCGCCATATGCCATCCTCATCTTTGACACCCCCTTTCGACTTCCACACACTCTTTCTTCTGGACTTGCTTTTTCCTGCCACAACTTAACTGTTTCTACTATCACCTCCTGTGGATTGTCACATTCAGACTCACTTACAGTTAGTTGGAGTGTAGGTCGGCGTGTAGGTCGGTACCCCGCAACCTTTTTTGCTGCTCGATCTGCTGATTTGTTTCCTGCCGATACAAAATCATTAGTTCGAGAGTAACCTTTACATTTTATTGACGCCATCGCTGTTGGGAGCATTAAAGCAATTTAAGAATATCATCCTGATGTTTAATGGGTTAACCGGTTACAGTTTAGAAATTGTTTCGCTACCATTCTTTTAATGCAACATGAACTG
The DNA here is from genome assembly GCF_051991255.1 of Vanacampus margaritifer. Taxonomy (NCBI): domain Eukaryota; kingdom Metazoa; phylum Chordata; class Actinopteri; order Syngnathiformes; family Syngnathidae; genus Vanacampus; species Vanacampus margaritifer. Next base: position 18,078,765 of record NC_135445.1, on the reverse strand, counting down.
TCATGTGTGCATATGCCGAATCTGTGTAAATATTTACTGACTGGTTTCTGACAATCTGAGAGCTGCTGTCAATGCCAACATTTCATCTCTTTGTGCTGACTGAGAGCCTGAAATTCTTTCTGCTTGGACTTCTTCAAAACCTGTTTCTGTGGGTTGGGTTACTGCCAATCCAGATTGTAGGCCATCGTTGCCTTTGAAGCAACATCCATCTGTGAAAAGGATTAAGTCCGAGTTGTCAATAGGTGTCTCATAGAGTTCTCTAACCCTAACCCTTTTCTTCCATAGTTCTTTGTATGCAACAATGTGGTTCTCCTTCGAGGAGACCTTCAGCCATGTTTACTCCTTCATGAGTAAAGAGAATATGTGGTTGTGTTAAAATTGCTTACATTTTTCTCTGTCTTCCTCCGGTCATGGTGAAAGCTTGACTTGTGACGTACTGGACTGTACTGGACTGTGTGATGTCCGCACAGTCAGCAGGTGATGGAGAACAATGTGAGATGTTTTCTGAATCACTCTGGCTAGAGCAGATGACAAAGAAGCGCAAATTGGGTGTCTTTGCTCATATTTTTCCAATGGAGTTGATGCATACAGACAAACTTGTCGACTTCCTCCTTCCCCCTTCTGATAAAGGACAGCAGAAACACTGCTGACCTTTTCGGACACGTCAAGATAAAACATGCGACTGTAATCAGGAATCGCAAGCGCTGCAGCAGTGGAAAGATGCTGTTTCAAGGAGATGAAGGAAGTGTCTGCTTCCGTGGTCCAACAAAGAGTGTTAGAAAGGTTTCGCATACCCTGTTTATTGACCATCTGTCGGAGTGGGTGAGTGAGTTCAACAAAGTTTGGAACATGATATCTGGAGTAGTTTCAAAGACAAAAAAAAAACAGCATGGTTTTGACCTTTGTTGGTTTTGGGTGATGGAGGATATCGTCTTTGTGAGAGGGAGACATTCCTGTTCCGTGGCGTGAAATCAGACGTCCGAGAAAGGAAACCTGGTGGCTTCAAGACAAGAAGTTTCAGATGGAGCTGCCAGCAAGAGGTCATCCACATACTGCACCAGGAGAACACCAGGGGGCAGTTCAAGTGGAGACAGCAACTGGCGAAGACAGTTGTTGAAGAGTCCAGGTGAAAGGACAAAGCCTTGAGGCAGGTGATTGTTGGAGTAGCAAACACCATTCCAAGTGAAAGCAAAAAATTGCTTCATTGAAGGATGGAGTGGATTGCAAAAGAAAGCATTAGCCAGGTAAATGCAAGTGAAATGAGTGTGGGTTGATGTGATTTGCGACAATGCCGAGTGAGGGTTCGGGACAGACAAAGTAGGAGTTAAGACGGCCACATTTATCGCTCGCAGGTCATGGACTTTCCAGTATCTTTCTTCTCAACGGGTAAAATAGGCGTGTTATAATCAGAGCCGGGGATTTCACACAACACTCCTGCTTTGAGCAAACCGTCAATTGTTTCCGAAATGCCAATAATCCCAGCCTATTTTACAGAGTATTGGGGAACATACATTTGTCCTGGTTTCATCTGAAACACAACAGGTGAGATGTTACAGAGACCAACATCAGTGGGATCCATGGACCACAGTGATGCGGGAAAGAAATCAAGAAGGTAACCAGCAAAATCGCTGTCGGTTGTTTCACGTCCATGGTGCCTATCCAGAAGCTGGTGCTCCAAAACAGAAGTGGGTAAAAATGTGTTAGACTGAATCCAATAAGCATCAAGTGACGGGGAATAGAACAATTGAGAGTGAAATGAATTTTGCCAATCAGTGGCCTGTGTGCATGCCAGGACAAACGGACCGAGATCCTTCGCTGTGTGCTGAGGCGAGACCATCAATGGGACATGTGGGTGGCAAGGAGGCATAGAAGGATCCGCCATCATGTACCATTTGAGTTTTTCAGGAGTCGGACACTGAATAGGCGACACCTGGTTTCCATGCAAACAAATCACCCATGTTCAATTCTCATATGTTGTTTTCAATTTCCTGATATGCCTCGCTATAGATCTCATCCCCTGATCTGTCATAGTACAGAGTGCAATACATACAATCAGTTACCATATCATAAGATCTGAGGTTACGAACCCAAGGTGACCAGAGAGCTCAGCTTCGAGCCAACCACTGGAGTCAATATCCACTCTTGCCCAGTAGATGTCGGCAGCGGCGCATGCCACAGGGCGTTTTTCAACAAGCGGGAACTGGGAGGTGGCACTGGAGGCAGAGGAAGCAGAGCAGCAGTAGGTGTTACCATCCGGAAATTCCAGGATAAGTCCATCAGGGCTGCATTTGATGAGAGGGCATGTGGCAATGAGGAGATCTCTGCCCAAAAGATTGACTGGTCAGTTAGGTGCAAACACAAAAGAATGCAAAAGAGTCTGTGAAAAAACATTGGTCACTAAGCATGTGGATTCATTGCACCATCATTATGGAAACTGTCCACCAGAGGGAGGCAGATACTGTTGGTTTTTGGCACCGGGGAATATCCTTGTTGCTGTGCAGGATATCCTCTGCCTCCTCGATTGTAGCCACGTGCAGTTTGTTGGCCTCTGCCTCTCCACCCAGACGCTTGAGGTCGCTGTCTGCAATCGCGGACCCAATGACCAATGTCCACAATTGAAGCACATGTTACGGCCATCAGGGGGCGCACCTTGACCCATGAATGAACCTGCTTGATACATCATGCACTCGGAATCGACAGAGGGAGATGAGATCACAGCAAGAGTGGTTTCTTACTGCTTTTTTCAGATTTTGCAACATAGCAAGTTGTGTTTCTGTACTTTTATGTTTGTCTACCTTAGACACTTTTTCTTTAGCATGTCTCCTCAAATGATGTTTAACTCTTTCACTGCCACTGACGTTCAAAGACGTCAAGTAAAAACCTACGGAGGGCTGCCAATGACGTCAAAAGACGTCATCCAATTATTCTTATTATTTTTTTTGAAACGGGTAGAGAGAACCCTTCCGCCTCTGTGGTGAAAGTTTCAATTAGGTCTGTTGTGCCTAAGGACTATTTTTGGCCCTGAGAGGGCAGCGATGACTCTCTTTTGACAAGATTGGGTGGGCGTCAGTAGAGGCGGAGCTAGAGCGTCGAGCAGGAGATCAGAATGGAAAACAAAGGAAAAATGTGTGAGTGCCCCGAGTCCAATGCATATTCATCGGAGGAGTGTGTACAGTCTGCTACTTGCTATTTATTCCCCGGAAAAAAAGGCAGTCAAGAAAGTGTAACGTTTGCACGCGAAACGGACAAAGTGAAAGTAAACTATTGTGCGAGTCCATCGGCGTCTCCTTGCACGCAGGGGAGCGTTATAAAAAGAAAAATTGTATTTGAAACATCCACATAATTGTAAGTAGTACCACAGTTGCACACATTTGTAAATAGTTTGCGAAATTGTTTTGTCAAATTGTTACACTGTTGAATGGAAATAAACGTATTTTGCAATCAAAAAATACTTTTTCATTGTTGGTGAAAGCGTTTTACAGAAGTAAAGCACTATTTAGGTGTTTGTGGCATCATTCATGGACAAAAAGAAGTGTAGAATTCACTAGAGTGCATGAAATAAATAAATAAATAAATAAATAAATAAATAAAATAAAAACAATTCAGAGTGTAATCAGTGAGGGCCCGATCAACAAAAGCCGCGGCCTCCTCATCTGCTTTGGGAGCGAACACCAGATCTGAAATGACACACTCAGGGAGGGGAAACAAAGCGTCTAAGGCTATAGACAAGGTTAAGTAATTTTCTCGCGTTAGAGCCTAATTATCGGGGAGAGAAGAAAAAACAAAATTTTACATTAAAGTATTCAACTATAAAAGCAGACATAATTGTGTAAGAAGAACACGGATATCACCTGCTGTTAACATTTGTCCCGTAACTGCTCTCTGCACTGCTTGAAGCTAATTCGCACCACCAAATTGCATAGGCAGAAGTTTCTGCATCAACACACTCACATCACATCAGTGGGAGAGAAAGGTTTGTAAAACATAGCAGAGTTACCAGTGGACGGGTCAACTTTAGCTAACATGGGTGCCTGCAAGATTTGGGAACGAGTCACAGGCCGATGAGGAGGAAAAGCTGGACCTTTGGAAGATTATTCGGGGTCTTCAGGACCTCTGGTTCGGTCAAGAACGGAGTCAGGGTGGGCACCTGAAAGATTCTGGACATGACACTTTAATTCTGCTACTTGATTCTGTAACTGAACAATGTACAACCTGTTTTCCACTTCCTCATTCGAAGGGCCTCTAGCTGCGTGTTCCCATCGCCATAATTATTGCTCTCGCTTTCATTTCCACAACTTTCTTAGCATTCTCTCTCACCTTTCTACCTTTTGGAGACAACCTGTTAAATAGTTTTCACTTCCAATTTTAGAGCCGCCGCTCTTTTAACACATGCTTTTTTTCCGTTTCTCTCATTAATATCACCAAACACGCAGTTGAAGACATTGTAGGAAACCATCCATTCTCGCAACACTTCCTCATCCATTTTTTTTTTTTTTACTGTTTTCTCTCAACCCCCCCAGTTCTCCCTCAGGCAATACTCCCACGCACAGTCACATGCATTCCTCAGCAACACTTATTCAGAATGATTTGGTATTTGCCGCAAATCGAACCATTCACTTTCCCTTTCAACCTCTCCCTTCATTTTGTTTTAAATCGACTCCTCTCTCTCTCTCTCTTTTTTTTTATTTATGTATTTTTATTTTTATTTAGTTACTTCATTAACGTCTTTTGTGGTACCACAATTTCACATAGGCCTTCTCTTTTTCCTTATTCAAAGACACTTGCTTATTCCCAAACAAAAGTGTCCGAGCCTTAATTTCTCAGAAGTGGTCGAACTGTTCCTCTTAATTCAAAAGCACTTGACTAGGACCAAACAAAAGCACTCAAACCATAATTTATCAAAACCACTCGAACTTCTTATTCTCTTTTTTCTCTTCACTCAGTTATTTCTTATGCGCTTATTTCTTCGTAACGTTACCCCATAAACAAGGACTTCAGTTTCTAAGATTCTAAAGTAGAACGAAACAACCTCGTATATTTAATGTCTTAGTAAAATCTAAAAACAAGGATTTCTTGTTTCTAAGATTCCGTAATGGAACGAAACAACCTTGTGTTTTAGATTTAGTAATATCAATTCACTTAGATCTCTTATACAGTTTAATCACAAATTAAATGACATGAAAACAGGTCTCGGAGTAGTCAACAGACAGAAAATCAACTAGGAGGATAAATGTCCTCTTACCTTTAATTACTTTGGCGCCAGATGTTTTGTCTGTTGACCAACACCTCAGCCCAAAATCACGTCCGGGGTCACCAATTGTTAGAGGATAAACTTTTTCCTCCGCCAGTTCATTTTCTTTCGGGTAATGAGAATGTTGGTTATCTGAATACAGGCTGGAGATGATGAACAGTTCCTTCAAAGCTTTTATTTCTACAGAATATTCCGGGCACAAATGAATTACAGACTATGGCTGTAGCTTCTCACAAGTGTGAAATTACAGAGGACTTAAAACATTCTTATACTATCTTGAAGGGCGGTACATCAAAGTTTCCAGTAAACAGTTCAACAAAGTTAACCGGACGTGCGCGATAACATTCAAGGGCACTATCCAGACACAAAACAAACATAATTTGAGGAATAGAAATAGAAATAGAGGAAGTTATAGTCATGACTACACCTGGCAGAGATAGCGATATCACTCAAGAATATATCCGCAGAACAAAGCTCTACTGAGGAAATTAGGTAATTAAAACAGTTATGACTAAATCTGGGCAGAAGACACACTTTATTTATATATATATATCATTGTCGGTCTAGTAATTGCTAATTATATTACACTGGTCGAGCCTCAAGGAGAAAAACTTTGTGAACATAGTAAATGGTGGTAAGATTGCGAAGTATGGTCTCTCCCAGGCACAGTAGTGTGCATGCTTTAAAATGCACGCACTTCAAACTTAGGTCATTGTATTTCTTTAGTTCACCACTAGACGGCAAAAATTTCTACACACTGTCACTTTAAATATTTCCAGACTGCGCATCTAAACTTCGCCTGGACTGATGCACATTTAATGGACCATTTCCACCTTGTTGCATCCCTATCCCTTGGCTCCTATCCAGCTTGATGAAGGGTAACCCAAGAACTACTATACGCAAGTTAGTTCTACATCCTAAATGACCAATTGAATGATGAAAATGTTTTTGTATAAGTATAGAAATCCACCAAAAACAATGAATTAAAAAAGTGAACACACTGATCATGCTATAGGCCAGTATCAGAATTTGTCAATGCACAGCAGTATGAGATTAAACGCTACCTTAAAAATGTCACCATGTAAAAACTAAGCACACACAATAAACAATGCCCAGTTAGTGTCATCAGCCAGTTGGTCTGCATAGAAATAAAGTAATAATAATAATAAAGTAAATAAAGAAGATAATAATAAATAAATAAAATACCAGTAGCTGGGGGCTGTCAGTTCATACATCCATGGGATGCAGGTGAAGGGTAATGTTTTGGGATAAAAGCAGTTTTTCAATATATAAATATTTTTGTTGGCCTTGATGCACCTGTAGTGCCGTCTGGAAGGAAGCAGGTTGAACAGGCGATGGCAAAGGTGTGAATTGTCCAAAACAATTTTCTTAACACTGTTTACACAGCAAGAGGTGTAGATGAAGGGCAGGGGTAGGCCGATAATCCTTCCTGCTGTCTTGATGACCCTCTGTAGCCTTTTCTTGTCTGCCTCTGTGCAGCTAGTACACCACACTGAGATGCTGTAAAGTTGTGAGGATTTCTATGCAGGATCTGTCGAAGGTCAGCGGCAGCTTGCTTTACGTGTTGTTCTTCCTGAGCACACTAAGGAAGTAGATCCGTTGATTGGCCTTCTTGACCACTGCTGTGATGTTTGAGCACCAGGAGAGCTCTTCTGGAATGACAGTGCCCAGAAATGCAAAGGTGCTGGCCCTCTCCATACACGTAATGTAGAGAGTTGTGAGTTCAGTTATTTTCTTCCAGAAGTTGTTGTATGTGTTGTATGTGTGAGTCATTCAGAGTTCATTGCTGCGAGTGCAATTTTTAACTTGCATTTTAGGAGCAGTTAGCATATTGTTGAGTCTTTGCCAGCTGTAGGATCCTATATTGTACAAAAACAATCAGTTTCAAGTTCACTGCTAAAAGAAATGTGGATATTGAAAAATCAGCAATTCAAAGGAGAATGGAGTGAAAATTTTGCATTAATTCAATAAACAATAAATGCACTGAAATGAAACTGAAAGCAGGATTCTCGTCCACAGCTATGACAAAACAAAAAGCAGCATAGTGCCCACTAAGGACTCTATTTTTATAGTAGTCTTATATGCGCTCAGCCTAAAAACAGGTGCAACTCTATTTTTGTAGCGGCGGAACACTAGTCTGCCCTGTCAAGGGCTGTCTTGTACCTTTTTCGGCGGACACAGCTGCCGCACAGGTGCAAACCTGGCGCATCTGGTAACAGAAAGTAGACTGTGATTGGCGTAATCTTAAATTTTCATGCCGTTGCAAGTCTATTCTAGCATGTCTATGACTCTCTGGGCGGACACAGGAAAAAGTTGACTAAATTATAGATTACCTAAAAGGAGGTCCATTGTGCAGAGGTGGTCTAACGCGATTCGGGTGTAATTGATGGAGGCACAGATACATCACCGCTACAAAAACATGAGAGGAGAATGTTATCGTAAGTTCATTCAATGAATTATTATTATCATTTTAAAAATATTTTTGGGATGTGGTCACACGTGGATGCGGAAGCAGTCTTCAATTGCCCACATCACATGCACGGTCAACTACATTATGCAAAGGGATCTTGCAATTTGCTGTATAAACCCACTATGCGCCCGCCAATCTCCTCTGTCGGAGCCCAGCGGGTCAATTTAATTACATAATGTCAAGCATGACGTGCGCTCCGGACCACCTAAATTTTAATGTAAATGAGGGATGCCACTCCGATTGGCCGGGAGCCAGCTGCATTCTATCCCGTAACGGCGCAAATTTTATTTAGATGTTTATTTTTTATTTTAGGTCAAAAAGGGGATTAGTTTAGCTTGTATTTTTTCTTCTTCTTTTTTTTTTTAACAAAAAGACATTTAACATTTTCTAAATGTTACAATGACCAACTTCAATATATTGAATTTTGACTCAATGAAATAATTATTTGTGGCCATTTAGGATTTAGAGCTAGAGAAAACAGAAATAATTTGCCTTAACACAATAGCACCACCCCTTCAAAACGACAAAAACATTATATATATATATATATATATGTATATATATATATATATATATATATATATAATGACCCATTTACTATATTTATCAGGTTAGCTATGATAAGGGCTGACGAGCAAGCACTGAGTTACCTTCAAAATGTTCAGAATTCACTATACTTAAAACAACGAACATGACACAGAGCAACGGCTACATGGCAAGTGGCCTCCTGTCTTGCTAGAGCAGAAATTTAATAATGGGAAGCTAACAGATTCTAAATTGCACAGATGGTTCACATAGTCTTCGCAGGGGAAGATGATTATATTCATGATCAACTGCTGATTAACAACCTTGGTGCGTTTCATGATGCTTGACCTGTTCTATCTGAGCATGTGGAAGAGGGATGTGTGTCGAACATGCAGCCTAACACACGTTAAAGATGTGCTTGTAAATTGTGCAGTAAATACCAATAGCTCTAATATATATATATATATATATATATATATATATATATATATATATTCAATGTCCAATATTTGTACATACAGTACATACTGTGCAATGCATTATAAAAGGTTTATCCGTGTGTTAATTGCTTGCGGGGTATATTTAATTCATCAGCATGTCATTATATAATTTACATTACTTCTTGAACTAGCTGTTTTGCCATTGTGGTGACAATTGGACTACTGTATATTCATACTTTTAAGGGCGAAATCAACACATTTCAGTAAATGAGTGGGTTTACCTGTTACTTTGCGGACTGACGTTCAACAGTGACTTGTGAAAGGTACATTTACTTCACACTGTGTGACACACCCAAAAAAAATCCGCTAGTTCACTCCATGCTCAGCTTGGCAATTTAAGCTGCAGCTCATAGGGAAATATAATATGGATTCAGGAACCCAGAGAATTCTTATTCACATTTGCACTTATCTCTGCACTGCTACTACTGTAGTTGAGTACACTCAGCATCTAATTAGCGATTAGCTTTTGATGCTCAGTACTCACATTAATAAGTTCTGATAATGACATTTCAAGTATAAGTTTTCTTTTGTGCACACTTTGATCATGTGCACTTACCCAAGGCTATTGTTGTCTGGGGAGTTTTTTGGTCCTTTACTGAAGATAACAATGGGTGCAGAAATCAGCTCACGGCAGTAGAACTGTGAGTTTTGACATATTCACTGATATGAGTCAAACTCCAAAATGAACTTATAAGGCATACCACTGTACTGGATATTCCATTAATCATTGTGTGACTTGATAAATACTTTTAGTTTTAATAAGTTGAAAGAGATTTAAGTACCTTGAAGGTAGAAAAAAACTGAACAAAACATTTCCATTAATGAAATAAAATAAAACTTACCACGCTTATATGCAACATTTTTAACATGAACATGCAACTCAACTTGCGATTGTGAATGGTTAGTTAAGATCCAATCATGAACCAGAAGTGTTGACATTATCCAAATGATGCGTTTTATTGGTTTAGACACCTAAATATGTCATGTCCACTAGGACAATCTACGGGTCTGAAGGGGTTAAAAGCATTTTTTCCTCTCTAACATGTATAATGAGTGTTCGCAATTGGCTGGAATCCATGCACAAAAATTCAACTATTATTTGGTCGGTAATTTGACAGATTGTGATTTCTGAATAGAAGTTATCTTACCTTGCCAATAGCCCTGATAAGAAATTTTGCTTGGCGATAAATTGACCAAGAAATTATTGCGATAAACGATAATATTGTGGTTTTCATATACATTTTCAACTAATATAATAATAATGGTATATTAATGCAATTACACCCATTTTAAAGATGCATTGGTCACTTTTTTACTCACAACTGCCACCTCTGACCTAAAGCGTAACTGCAGCCTCTGTGTCAAGCTCGTGCATGGGGCACTCCACGGCTCCCCTCCCCAAGAGACAGTGGTGTGTTTTGCCCGAACTGCTCTGAACTGAAGATCTAAACTGATGGGTGCAGTCGTAGTTCTTTATGCTCATCTGGGCATTGGTGGAACATGCATGATGTAGAAACAAATTTAACATTTTATACTAGGCTATGCAATACACCTTATAGATAAATGCACTTTTATTTACTTGAATATTTAAATTTGGAATTATATAATGAAAAAGAACATTGTAAATATCCACGTTTAGCATCAACTGTCTTATTAGAAAAAAGCGGCATAAATCTAAATTATGTGGCTCCCCACTGTCATTTGGCTTAAACCCAAATAGTTCCCACACATGAGCTGTTGTGTTCGGCCTTGATATCAGCTCCGTTTGTCTGTATTATTTCCAAATGATGGCTGTCCCTACTACTCAGGGACCCTCACGCTGAATCTGATGCGCCAAATGCCCTGCCTCCCAGAGTGCGTGGCAAGCTGATTCACTCCTCATTACACTAAGCACGGTTTAGCAGTTAGTCGTGACAGGAAAGTTAACTTATTACCCAGTGTCTTTGATAAAGCTCGTATTCTCACTGAGCGGCGCAGGATTGCGAGGGTGTGTGCACATAGCGAGCGTTGCTTTTTCGGCAAGCTTCGAAAGCACAAGCAGTGGATAAAAACAACACCAATAGCTGTGGCGCGCTGCTAGCAATAATGCTACATGGCTTTTAGCAGCGCTAACGCCGCGGCTCACAAATGAGAAAGAGAATTGCGTGTGCTAATGAAGACCCTATGGTAATAAAATAGTAGATTTTACTTACCTGGATAATTTGAGGTTTCTGAAAGCTTGAGGTTTCACTTCAATCCAGCTTGTAATACTAATTCACATGTGAATAGTAGTAATCACCACAAATATCTCACACCTGTTTTGAAGAGGGCGGAGCGTATATTCGGTAGCAGAGCCATCATTCAACTCTCACAGGGCAATCAACCTGGCAGCCAGCTCCCAGGTCCCGCACACACTAAAATCCAGCTTTTCTCCTCGGCAACACAACAACCAGCAAACATTCGCACCATTGGTGCCCCGTTGTAAGTGGCACTGGAGTCAATGTGTGTACCAGTAAAATGTCTTGCCCAATGACACAACTTGGAGAGAGTGGGAACAGCAGACCTTCTGGTTACTGGACAACTAGCTCTACCTCCTGAGCCACTGCTTCCACCTACACCTAAAAATAAATAGGTCAACTCCCCAATTTCAAAAGTGAATAAATGGGACGAGGTCCTCCCTCCAGAGTGGGTTACAACCGCAGGAACTAAATTAATATACAGAGAGTATATTGTGTTGCTACATTTATGTTTGTATTGTATTTTAAAATTTCACCCCAAAAAGTTATTCTGCAGACAAATGCCTCTTCACTCAGTCTCATAGTGCACTGATAGAAAGGAAGAAAAAAAAAGACTTGAAAAAACTTTAGCCATGATTCAGTATTCACTCAGAAAGTCAATTTTACAACGAGAGTTTTGAGTATATTTGACCAGTTTATTAAAAAACTCAACAAAAAAGGCTACTTTAAGGGTGAGGTACAAATCCACAAATTTCAGGTTGGTGGACAGCCAGTGTACCATATGAGCCATGCCGCTCCTGCTGTGTGTTAGTATATTGCTAGTGTCAGGTGGAATCCTTGTACATCAGTATGTTGGCCTTATTTTGGACAGTCCGGCAATGCAGTAGCGAGACCAACAAGATTTGCATAGCTCAGGTGATACAGTGGTTCTCTCCCAACCTGATGTTCATGAGTTTGATCCTCAATGCTTGAGTAACTTAAAAAAGAAAAAGAAAAGAAAGAAGCTAAATGTACTCAATGCTCTCCTTGTAAAATTTCCAGAGAATTTCTGAGTAAATACTGAATCATGACATTTGACATTTGATGGTAAGGATCTTCTAATATCCATGTTTTCAGCAGCCCTTGAGGCACCCCTTCTTCCAAAAGGGGTTCTCTGTATTAAAACGGTTCTTACAGGAACCCTTAGCCCTTTTTTTTTTTTTTTTTTTTCCAAAAAAGGGTTCCTCAGAAGCCCATAGTTTTGGGTAGAACCCTTGCTCTTCATGAAGAACCCCTTTGGTACCCTTATTTCTAAGCATTTAAGATCCACACAGATGCAATGCTAACACATATCCACAAACATACAACGCTAATGTATCAAGTATTGTATGACTGATTTTGCAGAGTAACATGAAAAGGGGAAAAAAACACCTAGATACAGTATGTGCCTATGTGTTCCGAAGGCAACAAAGCATTGTAAAAATTACTACTTGGGGTTCTAGTCAGAAGAACCCACTTATACAAAACACAATATCAGGTTTGATTGTTTGTTTGTTTTTCTACTTAGCACAATTTAAAAACAGTGCAGGTAGGGATTAAAGCCAAGGGGGCTTGTACAAGATTCCGCCCCCTTCAGAAAATGTTATGAAATGAAAACTTCGGGTTGAAACAGTACGAGAGTAAATAAATAAAATAAATTATAGACAAAACCAACACTATAACTAAATGCAGAATTGAGATTTTATCAAATGAAAAATGTGAAAGTTTAGGACAAGATTAACTGCAGTTTCAGTGGATGTGTAGTAAGATATTGATGTCAATATTAATCTCAAAGATATATCCAAGCCATTCTAAACTTTAGGGCCTCTAAATGTAATACTGAGCTGATGTGAACCATCAAACAAACTATAATATGAGGTTAAATGAGCAGACTGATGTACAGTGTAAGATATTTGATCAGATGTCACCAACAACCAAGTAATAAACTAGAATCATTAGCAAATAATAAAGGAAGAAAATTGTTGCCAGACATTGGCAAGTCCCTAATGTAAAAATAAAAAATCATAAAGGGCCCAATATTGATCCCTGGGCTACCCCAGAGATAATTCTAAAAACGTTTGAGATACCATTCAAATAAACAAATTGATCTCTGTTGGCAGGGTAACTAATTAACCACTTGATGGCAACATTCGGAATTTCATATCAATCTATCAGATTTATAATGAAAATGTTATGATCAACTGGAACAGGTGTTTTGCTTAGATCAAGAAAACCAACAAGGACAAGTCTTTAAATACAAAAATAAAAAGTGACAACAGAGAGTAGGGCTGGATTTAGATGACCTTGAAGAAAACACTTGATGGAGAAACCTTGACTAAGAACCTTGAGCAACCCCAAACACATGGAAGAACTGCTTGCACAAAAGAAAGCTTGCATGGAAGAAATGGAACGGGAAACCTCGACATGCTGACGGAAACCTTGGCTAATAGACCTTGAGGTATTGACAAAAGTGTCGCTCGTAAACTCCAGCTAGGGCAAGGCACAATTCTATATGATAGAATAGGCATGTATGATAACAGTGACTGTACAAACTGACCACACTATCACATTATCATTATAAGGAACATAGTAACTGCATAACACATTATCATCATAGAGGATATAGTAACTGCATAAGCAAAACACACCCATAACGCAGTGACTGCAACCTGCATAAGCATAATGACTCATAGTAAATTACATAGTAACCGCATAAGCATAATGCATCCATGACACTACGGCCCTATGACTTAACCAAAAACCAGTGACCCACGCCAAACAACCATCATCATAACACAAATGATATAACCTATAGTTCCTTTGATAAGGATACATTTGATACCATCAGGGCCTGAGTGGATTTTTTCCCCTAAAGTTAATAAGCAAAAGCAGAAAGGGGAAAAAATTTTAGCTTTTATAAGGGTACATGGATTCACATCAGCTTTCTTAGTACTAAATACCAAAGAATGACGAATATTCGTCGGCGTGACTTTTTCCCCTTTCGGTTTTAATGGCTAGCATCAGCCATCCTTTCCCATATTTAATTATGTTTACACCTCTGACATACACACTTAATTAATTAATTAGACTCATGCGTTTATGTACACGTGATAGATATTATATATTATATATTTCAATGATGTTAGACTCACTATGACAGTATCTGTTCTGTCACTGAAGTTGCATATTTTATAAGTTATTTCATTCACGGGTGATTTGTATCCACATACTCTATGACCAAGGTGTGATTCATATCTCAAGCTGTTCAAATTCTAGATTTTACTCATTTATCGTCACTGCCAGTCCATACCAAAGAATGACGAATATTGCCAAAAACAAAACAAAAACTCAGCTATTTCTCCTCAGACACAAAGAGCTCTTTACTTTCCTATCTTGTCAACAGGGACATGAGGTTTACTTTTGATTCAGTAACTGGTTGCTAAGTTGCCTTACGTATTAGTATATTATAGTTTTTTTTGTGACTACTTACAGTGTAATTTTTTTTGCATACCTTGTAAATTACATAATAATTAGAAGTAAGGGAAAAAAATACCTGCTCAAATAATCGTAACGGAAATTGTGTGGCTAGTGGTTGACTTCGACTGCTAATAAAGAATTCAATGTTTCATAATTGCACCAAAGGCAGAACTGTTAAAATGTAATGTAGCAGTTTATTATCATGAGATGCCAGGCTTGCGCACTGTGAACACTACGAGTTGACTGAGACAGATTGTCTTTCTAATTTCACGTCTCATCAACAGACATGAACACTTAACCTTCTTGTCAGCAATGGCATATGGGAGATTCATTCTGAATACTGTTAGCAGTTGTTTACAGTATGCAGTACATACAATACTGTTCAGCATTTTTTAACACTTAATGAATATCTCTAAATATATTTCTTGTGTCTGATTATTTTTGATCCACAATTTTATCAATGAGTGGGATATGAAGTCTAAAAATCTATTCCCCAAAGCTTTTTTTCTCTAGTCAGTGCAAGAAGTGCAATTTGAATAGATGAAACGGATTATCTGCAGCTGGTTTTGTCTAATCTCTGCTTTGGTAATTAGAAGATTGAGAGAATGCAGTGTTGTAATCGTTGGATTAACTGTAGTTACAGGGGAATTAAATAGATTACGCTTTGATTATCTGCATTCTTACAAAATATAATGTGACTGTCTTTTTAATGTTGTGGAATTTCGAAATGGGATATTGATTATGTGATTTTCAACAGGCTAAAGAGTGTATTAGACATTCAAGACAGTCAATGCCCACTACCTGAACCCTAAATGCAAAGAACAGGCAACAACATAATTGCGGACGGAACTGAATCTTGATATGTTTAATGACAAAATTATCTCTTTTTTTTTCATGCTATAGGGAGAGGTCAGTAAATGTGTCGGAGCCTGAGTCTTTGGAGCTGATGGTTTCCAACCTGAAGCCAGAGGAGAGTTATAGCTTCAGAGTCATTGCTTACAATGATGTCGGACCAGGAGAAAGCTCCAGCCCCTTGAGGATCACTACTAAACCTGACCGTAACGCAAAAATATCAATTTATTTTATTTAATTTTTTTCCATCCTATGTTTATGTTCTACACATGTATTGTAATTATATTATGTTTGGTATTCTTGGATGTCACATGTTAGTGTGCCAGGTTAAAAAAAATACAACAACATTATGTGAGTTTAGCCTTTTATTAAATTACAAGTCAATTATCACAATTATCTCCTCTTTCTTTTATTTATATAGTCCAGGTACCCAGTAGGATAGCATCACTACATGCTGAAGCCCTGTCGTCAACCTCCATCCAGATCAATTGGGAGGCCCCCAGTGCTCCAAACGGACCGATCATGGGCTACAGAGTGCTGTGGACAGAAAGCCCTTCAAGCAAGGAACAGGTCACCACCTTACTCTATGCATGCAGCTCACTTCTGAAAACACACCATATTCTATGGTTGCAATTATACAAATACTATTTAGTGTTTGTGTCAGATTTACACCCATCCATCAATGTTCTAATGCTTCCCCATTATTATGCCAAGTCATGCACATATGCACACACAGTTGTTTGTAGGGTGATAACAACCACAGAGTTTCTCGTACACTAAATCTTAATTAAACTGAGAAAAGAATGAATTGGCTCATGATTTTCCAGTATGCACACTCAAAACATTTGTTCATTCCAACAAATCATTTGGGAACAACAGCACTGCTGCAGCTTCGTCTCATGCTCTGCTAAAAAAAAAAAAGAAGAAGAGAAAAGAAGTGTTTTTTGTGTTTGAGCCGATTTTTTGGGGACCCCTATACTAAACCACATGTGTTCTTTCGCGTGGATGTGAATGAGTTGAAAACAATGTGATCAGACAAGTAGCTGTGAATGCCATTCTTCCATTTCACATGTAATGCATGAAGCCGATTAAAATAACACGTAAAACACCTTTGTCCTGTATATAATATGCCTGATTGATCATTTCATTGTGATCCAGAATGATGTTGGGGCTAACAAGCAAGCAAACTTATAGATCATGTGAAGCCCACCAATTAAATATTTTCGATCGATTTAGAAACAAAAATAATCAGTCAGTTTTCCATATATGTTATTTTTGATTAGCAGCTAAAAATGTAAAGTGAACATTCTACACAGGTTCTGAATAGAAACAGTGCATGCGTAAATCCAGGCGTGTCTTGATTTTCATTCAGGTGCAAGACTCGCTGCGCCTGTTTTGGAATTCATTGGCACCAAATTAATTCAAATGTGTTCATATCCAGAATGGAGCAAATCACCTTTTTTTTTTTAGGCAAAGGTAACGCAAGTTACTGAGTTTTTGCAGATTTGCGACCCCTCTGGCGAAAAGGGGAATGGAAGCCAGCGACGTGCACGCGCCTAGAGTGCCGAGACGTTAGTTAGTGGTAGTTTTATTGTGCATTGCTTATCATCAATAGACCCTATCGCATTTTTGTGACGACGTCTTACTTTTTTAACAAGAAGAAAGCAAGCTGTGGGTCCCGTTTCATCCTCTTACACTAGTCACAAAAATCAAAGCCCTACATCTTGAATTGGTTGCCAATACATCCCAGGGCACGATTTCTTTGCATGATTTACATTGATTTTCTAGTTACAACAATTGACAACATCAGACAGCGACACAATAAAAGTAAAAAAATATATATCATGTTTCGTTTGGCCGGGCGTGACTTTTTCCCCTTTCGGTTTTAATGGCTAGCATCAGCCATCCTTTCCCATATTTAATTATGTTTACACCTCTGACATACACACTTTAGTATTAATTAGACTGATGCGTTTATGTACACGTGATAGATAGCATATTTCAATGATGTTAGACTCACTATGACAGTATCTGTTCTGTCACTGAAGTTGCATATTTTATAAGTTATTTCATTCACGGGTGATTTGTATCCACATACTCTATGACCAAGGTGTGATTCATATCTCAAGCTGTTCAAATTCTAGATTTTACTCATTTATCGTCACTGCCAGTCCAAGTGACATATTTTGTTAGAATCAATCAATTCTATTTCATACTGTATTTCGAAAATGCGCCCTGCTATGGCAAATAGCCACCAAAGAAGTCTAATTGCTATATATGTGTGTGTTCAGAGTGTTGATGTCAATGGACTCAACTACAAGATGGAGGGACTCAATAAATTCACACAGTACACAGTTTCCGTTTTGGCAATCAACCGCTTTGGACCCGGCACTGCCTCGGAGAACATTATTGTCACCACCCAATCAGATGGTGAGTACTCTACCTCTTCCTTTATCTGCTATTATTGATGAAAAGACAACATTTTAATTTCTATCGGTGAACTAAGCAATCCATGCTGAATTTAAAATTTTGCCATTGAAACCCTAAACCTCACATTAAGCTTTTTGTATTAAGTCTAGCTATCTTCGTATGAAGCTTCATGTCTTTAGTGGGTTATTTGGTTGGTTTGCACGTGTGCCTGAGCGTGTGTGTGTGTGTGTGTGTGCGTGCGCACGCACGTGCATGTGCATGAACACAAACTCTTATGCTCTTATGCTGTCAGTCATTTTACTGGGGACCCTGGATTTTTAATTAAGCCCCTCTCAGTGTGACACTCTCATATAGTTCACACACAAACGCACACATGGTTCTCTTCTCTATATGCAAATAATATGTCCTTGCATTATTCTTTTCAACTGGGATTTAAAGTCCTTCATCTTTTTACATGAGTAACATTTATCTTGACTTCATACATATTTGCTTACCTTTATGGACATTTCAACATGGACCAAAATTGTCTCTCTTTTGTGTGACTTTTTTTTTTTTTTGCCTTTGTGGTGTGATGGTCAAACAATTTTATAGGCTATGTTATTCGAGACTATGAGTTTCTCTTATTTTCCATGAACAAGTGGCAGCAATGAGAATAAGAAATGAAAAATCAACAGTAGAGTGATCGTGATGACTGAAGATGAATAGTAAAATGTGAAAGGCTGAAAATATTTAGCTACACGTCAAGCAGCTTTTCAGACACCTGAGCTTTAAAATGTGATAGCTTACAGCAAAACATTTTAATAGAGGGTATTGCTACAGGCAGCGCAGCATAAGGCATTTATTTTTTTCAGTCAACAGAAAAAGCAGAGCTCTGTTGTTTTTATTATTTTATTTAGTATTTATTATTCTTATTGATGAAAGTCAATGAGACTGTTGTTCAAATTCAGAACTTGTGCATAGAGTAGTTTTAAAGTAAATAATATGTGAAAGTCTGCGATTGGCTGGCAACCAGTTCTGGGTGTACCCCGCCTACTGCCCGAAGCCAGCTGGGATAGGCTCCAGCTCCCCCCGCGACCCTTGTGAGGACTAAGCGGTTAAGAAAATGGATGGATGGATGGAATATGTGAAAGTCACAAGTCTCAAGTCGTGACCTTCACATCTAAAGCAAGTCCCGAGGAAGTCGAATTGCCACCAAATTTCAAGAAAATCAAGTTATTTGGTTCGAGTAAACAATAGCAACATTGTTCACAAACATGGTTTAAAAAACTGTGGGGAAAAATCTTTATCACTTATGATTATATTGTTTTTGTCCTTGGTTCACAATCAACTAGAAGAATATTTGTATAAAGCATTTTGCAGTAAAATTTTATTGAACTTAAGTTGGTATTGCCTGTAATTGGTATGACTAGAATATCTTCCCGGACATAAATTTGTAGACCCAAGAGGTGTCCTGAAGATAATGTTGTCGTAAATAAACTTGCATGCATAGACAGTGAAAGATAATGGAGTCATCTGTCCAGCTGCAGTCGCACGACAATGATATGAGACTAAGTGAGCACAGATACTGAGTGGTTGTATTGTGCATCTCCCCATCTGTGGCTCTGTGATAACCATGACTTGTGGCATAATTAGTCTCGCTCACAACCAAGCACACACTTCTACATGAACATCGTCCCCACCCACACGCAAGCAATGAGCAGCTGAATCAATAGATAAGCTGTGGACAGTCAATCAGGTAGGTGGTAAGACATTGTACATTCAAACCGTCCATCCATCATCATCTGCTTATGAAGAGGTCACAGGGGCAGCAGCTTCATAAAGAGGTCCAGACTTCAAGATCATGAAGCGTTCCTAGGCCAGCCAATAGACATACGACCCAATTTAACACCAAATGGTTGCCGCTAAGGTCATGTTGCGTGTGACTTACTAAGATTGCAATCTCACACTAAGATCCCAAATAGCAGGCACAAAACTGCGTGGTAAATCACTCTTACAAATTGTGCACATTGTTGGCATCAGGTGAACAAATGGTGGAGACTGCTTTGTTTAAAAGTTTGTTTTTGCACTAAAGCTGCTCTATGGAGGAATTTGCCCAAAAATATCTTTACAATAGCCTTTTTATTTGACCATTCATGACTTAAACATCTTCTAATCAGCAGATTAACACCTTAGGTGTTCACAATTGGTCTGCGGCTAATAGTTTTTTGTTTTGAATATCCCAATCTCTGTCTGAAGATGTGACATCATGCGTGCATTGTGTACGTGAAGAAGAGAGTGTGTAGTTTCATTTTTCAGCCACTTGTGGCAGTAGAGATTCAAAATTGTATTTCCTGCATTGAGCATCCATCTATCCTTTTTCTCAACCTCTCATTCCTCACAATGGTCTCGGGGGTGCTGGAGCCTACCCCAGCTGTCTTCGGGCAGTAGGCAGGGTACACCCTGAACTGGTTGCCAGACAATCACAGGCCACACTGAGACACACAACCATTCTTGGGAATTTGGGAGAGCAGCGCAAATGCAAAATTAAGTGTGGTCATGATGAAACTGGAAGTGTTGGTGGAAAACAAGAAAACATATTACCGAGTAACAAAATATATGACTATCGCTGTGATAATTTTGGTGACGTCGACATTTAAATAAAAGTCAAGTCAACTCAAGGCAAGTTTATTTGTATAGCACTAAATCACAAAGGGCTTCACTACTTATTGTGTACAGGTCAGTAACTAACATTTGCCTTATTGCCGCCAAGTGTCAGAAAGTTCTATTGTAACTGAGCAACTCATTGACAATTGTAACAGCTCCAATGCATTGAATTCATAATATATGCTCTGAAATTATTTTATGCAGCCCAAGTTTGAACGGTATGGCTGCATGGTTAAGAACCACTTATTTAAACATTTCAGGTATGAACTTATGTCCACCCCTATATGAGTCATGGTTTCACCCTGGCCGCCCCAATGAATAATTTCTTGCTACACCCCTGAGTGGGTGGATGGGAAAGGTAAGCAACACCTGTCATGTATTGTTTTGCTGCTGTGACAGATCACACTGACTAAATGTTTTGTCAGAGCGCATTCTGTCTCCTGTTTGGTTTCACGTCATGCATTTGATTGACAGCAGTCAAGGAACACCAAACAAAGTCTGATTGGCACTCAGCCAGACAAACAAAGCATCACAATTGCTGATGCTTTTTTTTTTTTGTCAAACCCAACAGGGAGGTCACCTTTGAACCAGTGACAGACAGACAGACTTTACAGACAGGCTTAATCCTAAAAACACGTACACTAAACCAAAATATAAAAAACATTCATCAATATGTTTGAAATTGTTTTTAACTATGCTCTTAGGTTATTTATTTATTTATTATATGTGTAATTTACACCACAACAGTACATAAATATATAAATATATACATAAATATACAAAATAGTTATTGGTACACTCACAAAAAGTTAGAAATGTTCATTTTTGGGGGATAACATTTCAGCATTACCTTAAATTCCACTATAAATTTTGCAGGTGAACTTAAGACCTTCTCTAAATGCACATGCCAAATTTAGCATTTCGCTGAAATTATAGAGCAGAACACCCTGTGTCACAAGGCTGTGTCCTCCGATCGCCAAATTTGTCGGCTGTATGATGTCACTCCCAGTGTGACTGATATGAATGCACTGTCAATGCTGCTTGTCGGTAGCACATTGACCGACAGTCCATTCATATGTAAGTCTGTACATGCGGTTGAGTATGATTCGAGTTGGAATTGACGTCATGCGGCCAACAAATTCGGCCTTCAGACGACCCAGCCTTGTGAATTTGGACACAAGGAGACTGTCATCAGCAGGTTGAAACAGAGACAGGAAGTGATAGTGGACATCCATGGAAATGTATGATTCATCAAACACCTGAGTTATATATTGCGACTTCAGAAATAAAACATGTACTCCTCTCCTTGTGTACCAATGAAATATTACCATACTGAATGTGGACAATCTGTGTCAAAATTAAGTATCTTGCTTATGTTGTCATAAAGTGCACCGGAAAAAAAAAAATCACTTCAACATGCCATTCAATTGTCCACATGCATTTGTGTTTCCATGTTTTATTAACATATGGGCAATTATGTCCTTGAGAAAGGCTGGGGGGAAAAAACAACTGCTTGGAATGTAACACTTTTTATCTCTCCAGGCATCCATTTTTTCTACTACTTCTCCTTATTAGAGTTGTTAGGTGTGGAACGGTTCACAAATTCCATGGTTCTGCTTTCAGTTTTCTGCTCACGGTTTTCGGTTCAGTTTGTATGTCTTGCGTAAAAAGTGAAAGTGTGTATTATTCACAGCTAATTATTATTATTATTATTATTGTATTATCATTTAAATTATCATTTTATTTATGCCAGTAGTATATAGTGGCAGGCATAACAAATAAATGCTCTTCAATTGGATGGCAAAAGGTAAAACCAACCTGTGTGTATCAGTCTGTTGCCATTCATAAGTCAGACTAAGTCATGGTTACCTACAAATATACTAGCTTTGTAAGATAAAATAAGATTAAGATACACCTTTATTTTATCCCAAGGTAGAGAAAGTCACAGCGTTCTCAGCAGCAATACGCATCATCACACACCCTGTATAAATAATATGTATCACAAAAAATATGTATGTAGCCTATAGTTAAATAAAAACAGAGAAACACAGTAGTGAAAATAGATGGCATCATCATCATCACATTTGTTAAATTTGAAATTAAAACATCAAATCACACCACATCAACGGTCTACCGAGAGTACAGCTGATTGTAAAGTCTAACAGCAGCGGGGAGGAAGGACCTTCGGTACCTTTCCTTGTTAGAGCGTGGGTGAAGAAGCCTAGCACTAATGGTGCTCTCCATGGCTCGAACAGTCCCGCACGGGGGGTGGGAGGCGTTACCCTGGATAGATGACAGCTTTGTCACTATTTTCCTGTTGCCTACCACCTTTACCGTTACTCGAGATTGGAGCCCAGAACAGAGTCCGCCTTCTTCACCAATTTGTTCAGTCTCCTTTTATATATATATATATATATATATATATATATATATATATATATATATATATATATATATATATATATATATATATATATATATATAGTCCAATGTAGGCCAACAAAATAAATTATCCATTCTCATCTCAGTACTTTCAGTGGTGCCCTGTAAATAAACTTCACTCAGCAATAGCATCGCTCCACACCCACTCATTCCCATTCAAGTCACAGCAGCAATGTTGCCGCACAGCGCATCGCCGCAGTGGATTCATAATTGGACTCATACCCGCAGTCTATGACATTAGTGGCTGGCAAGATTGCAACGAGGATGAAGCCATTAGTTTAAGTACCTATCTGGTATTCCTCTTAAAGGTGTCACAGAATGAGGTTTAATCTTACCGCCCTACCTGCTTGACTCTGTTAAACCCCTAAACTTGACTTGTATTCGGGTCACAGCACCAACATAACCTCAGAGCACATCACCACGCCAGACTTTTAAGGCACGGTCTCGACACGAGAGACGTACATGCTTGCAAGGAGAATACCATCAGGCAATACCCACTGAGAAAGCCGTTTTTAGTGACACGTTGCTGCAGCTGTCTGGTACAGGGGACATATGATCATATGATACCTGAATAATGATGAATGTGAGATGTCTGTGCAATGCAACTTTGCATTTTTTTTAAATGGATGAGCAGGGAAATTCTATTTGTTGAATGTGCTCCGAGGCTGCAAAAACAAAACAAAAAACACATTAAGTCAATGGTGCTATAATGTTCATTATTTCATGAGAACTTCAGGTCAGTGTTGATGCGTTTTACATGACAATAAGTTAAATTAATCTGTCCTCGACAACTGTTTACCTTTTCTCAACTTTATTTATAAAGCACTTTCAAACAAGCATTGCTGTATACAAAGTGCTGTACATGGAACAGAAATTGTTTTCATGAAACTATTTACTTGAAACTATTTAGAACTATTTACCTTTCAACTGTTGACCTTTTCTTTATGAAAGATTTCAGTCATCATGAAATGGTTGTAGCGGATGTGAGAACTGATTTTAATTGGTTTGCTGAAATTATTTATGGTCTACATTACACTATTTGTGAATTTTCAGAAAGCAGGTTATGCTTGTTGTGATGCATTTTCACCTCTTCACCACTTTTTGTATTTTTCCCCCTCATGCAGTACCCAGTGCACCTCCCCAGAACATCACCTTAGAGGTTGTGCTTTCCAGGGTAAGATGACATTTCAATTTCAAATATTTGGATAAGCGGTTCAGATGATGGATGGATGGATGGATGGATGGATGGATGCAAGAAATTTTGAAAATGCATTTAAATGTACTTACAAATATGTTTAAATGTACTTGTAAGGTAAACGCTAAAATCTATCCCATATTGCCCCAGGGTTTTGACTTAGGGTTAACCGTGCCATTTGGTATGCACATGTGCAAGTCAATACCCCGTGACATTATGGGGGGAAAAAATGCTAAACGGAAATCATGCATTCCAGACATACATCATAGAAATTACAAATAAACAATGTTTAATTACATAATTTTAGAAATGTATTGGTTTGCAAATTTGTTTGTACATATTTGCAAATAGTATTTGCAAATACGGTGGAACATACAGTACTTCAGACACATTTAAATATGTTTAAACGTACATACCAATACTGTGCGTATTCAAGTATGTTTACTCCACAATGGCACTTCCACGCTTCTGTATGAAACCCATAAAATATGACATGGGTTTTTGAGCCTCTGATGCTGGAAAGAGGAGAATTCATGAATAATAAATGTATCATGGAAACATTTAAGCGAACAAATAATTGATGCTCAGGTCAAATCCTACAGAGAGAGCACCACCACCTACTGGATGTGCTCGACGTGTTAATTTCAGTTTGTTTAATAGCCTCCTTTCAATAATATAAATTGTACCTGTATGCCATACTTATAATCCTTAACTTATTTAAATTGAGTATGCATATTGACAGACACTTACAACTGACATGAGTTTTTAATTGAGCTTGATGTAAACTACATACATGCTTAACATGATTTTACAGGCTGTGATTGATTATGTTTATTCTGACATTGCAAGTGTGATATTGCCATCAGTCAACAGTTTCTCTCTTGTGAACCAGCCTCATTTTACTGATGGATATCCGCCACAAATATGTTCACATGCTGGCATGCTCATTTATTGTTCACATTGATTCATGGGGAAGTTGTTGACAAATCTGAATTCATAGACAAACTCAGACATATTAAAAAGGGAACGTAATAATCCTCTTGACAGACAAAGATGACATGTGGATTAGAAGTCTTTAACCATTTTGGGGGCATATGTACACAAACTAGGATTTCGTTAGAATTGCTCAAAGCCTCAATCCCCCCAAAAATCTGCATCTTCTTTTCACCAACAATTAGATGCAATGAGAAATTGTGTTGTTAAATCCCAAGTTTCATTATTTTGCATATTGTGAGCCCTTCTGCTGACTTGCGTATTTTGTGCAGTATTTATGTAGTGTGGATGTGTTATGTTACATTGTGCCTTGTTGTACCTTTATATGCTTTTCTAATTCAGCATCTTGGTGGTGAAATGCTGTCTCAGTGAGTGAAAATGTCAGTCTTTATGTGGTCTATTTCTCGTAAGACTTTGAGCTATTTGAAAACAAGTAACCGTTGGCCTAGTCGCAACTATGCTTGCTCCCGGTCATCATGGTAACAAAAGCTTTATTCGGCATTGTTCAGACAGGCGGGGTGAGCCATTGCTCATTTTCATGAGATAGAACCGCCCCTCACAAACTAAGTGATTTGGACCAGACTGCTCAAAATGGCTGTTAAATGTGCTGTAATTCTTTATCATTTGTGTATTGTGACCGGGTAACTGTTTGCATAGTACAGTAAGTGTATTTTAAAATCATACATGGTTTTCTTTTTTCTTTTTTTCTTTTTCTCCTGGAGAGCCCAGTATTGTTCATTCGGTAATTTTACCGATTTGACATGTCATCATCATTGCTCTCTCTTTTTTAATTTTTTTTTAAATGTTTTATTTTTTTTTTGTATGTGGGTGAGTGTGTATGTGCGTGTGTGCGTGCATGTGAGTGTGTATTCATTAGTTCACCTAAAACCTATTAAAAAATCCCATACCGTTCACCTAAACCGAACACTGGGCCGTTTTCTGACAACAGTATATTTAGTTTGTGCCAGACAGCATCAGAGAATACAAAAATGATTCCAAATATAATGTGGACGGCTCATAATTCATGTCCATAAAGAGGAGGTTCAGACTATCTATGGAGAGCTGACCTCATTTAGTTTCTGTCTGCTTACTTTCTTTCCTGCATGTGATTGATATTTCTCTGCTTAAAGGGCTGATCGATGCATGATGTCAGAGCTGCAGTTCGATGTCAAGAAACAGTGAATGGGCTTTTCTTTCCGAAAGACTGAGTTCAGATCAACAACCACAAGACTGTTGTTTTGATTGTTATATGTTCGTTTAGGTGTTTCTCAATGATTGTTAGTAAACATATTGTCTCATTTCTATTTATTATTAGACTAATTAGACTGTGTTCTTCAATAATAGACTATTATTGAAGAACACACCTTTTGTGATTGTATTTCCCCTATGCAAATCATATTTGGAACCACAATGCTTTCCTAGAATTGTCAGAACCAGCTCTTCTTTCAGTCAGAGTGTCCCAGATGGCCTCTGTATATTTGAGCTGCAAGCATCTCTGCTCATGCATGTGGGCGATGTGGTGGTGTGATAAGCTTTTGAAATGGGAACCAAAATGAAAAGGGGATTTGCACACCTGTCCCAGCATTAATAACGTACATGCACATGACGTGCACCAAATTTTGTCGTTGTTTGTCTGGAGGCTTAGCAGATGTTGTCATATTGTTGAGAAAACAATGTCAGACATTTCAAAAGTAATGAAATGCTCAAGTGCTTCCAAGTGCATAGTACCATTGCAGGCAGATAGTAGCAGCTGTACAGTAGAAGATGAATTGGTTATATTTAATATAATTTAAGCCAATGAGTAACCATCTGGTTGTGAATAAGGTCCTGACGGAATTTGTAAAGGCTGTGGATGTTGTTGGGTTGCGTCTTGGCTGAAAACCTCTGCAACATCGTGTGCCTCTGAATCGGCAGATGGGGTGGTTCAAACTGTTGGGGATCACCCACCTCAGCCTCCCTTGTAAGGTCTATTCGGGGTTTCTTGAAAGGAGTTTCATGTTCCGTTGGTAAATCAAATCTCAGATTCAGAGGAGCAGTGGGATTTTCGTCCTGAATCAGTGAACAAGCTCTAGGGTGCACTGCAGTTCACCCAACTATTCTACATGTATTTTGTATGCTTGGAAAAAGTGTTCAACTGTTGGCTTTGTGGTGTATTGTGTGGGGCCTTCTGGGAGTATTTGGTAACCACCTCCGTTGTTTAGTTCCTGTACGACCTGTCAGAATTTTTGCGGATTCTTTTCCATTGAGGATTGGACTCTGACAGGTCCTTTTATCACTAATTTTGTGGTTCTGTTGGTTTCATTCAAGCAGTGATCTCCAATTCTCACTGGAGTGGTTCACAGCTGAGCGGGAAACAGTTGGGATGAGAATGAGCACCTCCAAATCTGAGGGTTATGATGGAGTTCTCTCTCCAAATCAAGGATGAGATCCTGTCCTAAATGGAGTTTGAATGTCTTGGAGTCTTGGTCAAGAGCAAGGAAAGAATTGCGTTGGATTATGACAAGCAACATGATGTAGCTTCTGTCGTGATTTGTACTCGTGATTGGTCTGTTGTGGTGAATATTGAGCTAATCTTAAAGGCAAAGTATTGGTCGATCTACGTTCCCATGTTCACCTATGTTCACAATCTGTGGGTCACGATCGAAAAATCAAGATCACAGACACAAGGGGCCACTTTTCTCGACATTTCAGAAGGGCTTAGAGTAGAGCTTCACCAATAAGATGGGATGCCTTCACTGTGAAGTGTTCTGGGCAGGTCTAACTGATGCAAGACTCATTGGAGACTCCATGTCTATGAAACATCTCATGACCACCCGGAAGAGTTGGGCAAAGTGGCCGGGGAGAAGAAAGTATGGGTTTCCCAACATGCTGCACCAGCCACCCAATAAGCGGAATAAAATGGATGGACAGACTGATAGATAGAAGAAAAGGAATTTTAAGCACAATAAATTGTAAAATTATACTGTATTTGTTAGAAGTTGACCTGATAGTAATAATTTGCCCGGACAAAGAGAAATATCGGTGCTTTGCATTCTCCAGGCATGTCTCTGAAGCAAAATATAATTGATATAAAAATGTTTTGTTTCCTTATTGAAGGTGGATGTGTGGGTTAATGCTTTGCACAGACAAAGAAGTGTGGTTCAACGTAGCACAGCTATTAAACACTAAAGCAGGGTTGTCTGAACTTTTCATCCGTTTTTAACTATATCAAGTACACTAAAATCAGTCAAAAATGTTCTATATATTATTTAATAACAATGCATAACATTTATATAGTGCTTTTTTAGACACTCAAAGACACTTTACATTGGATACATTATTCATGCGCTCACACATTCACACTCTTGTGGCGGTAAGCTACTTAAGTAGCCACAGCTGCACTGGGGCAGGCTGACGGAAGCGTGGCTGCCAGTGTGTGCCTACGACCCCTCCAACCACCACCAAATATTCTCACCATTCATGCACCAGTGTGAGTGGCACTGGCATTATATTAGGTTTATTTTATTTTATTTTTTAACTGCTACCTGAAAAGCTACCTATAAGGCAAATAGCTTAGGATTTTACAAGCTTTTGGGGAGGTCGAGATCCTGTAACCCACCAGAAAACACTGCACAGCAGCCAAATCCCATCACTACATTCAGAACCAAAATAGGAACAATCTGTACTCAGATGAACATTTTTCAAGCAGTTACTTCAGAATCATTCATACAATATGTTCACAATTTGAACCTTGACAGAGCAGAAAGTGGAGGAATCAATTTTTGCTTGTAAAAAGTATTTTTATTCACCACGGTGTTTTGAAGACAAATGTTGTTTGATTATAAATAGTTCAGTTGTATCTCTTCATAGCTAAAAAAAAACAAAAAACAAATTAAATAAAAAAGCTCTGCTGTATATAAAACAAATTTACAAGTAGTCATCTTGATATATGCCGTGAGCTGCTTAAAAATGGATGGTGGGCCACAAATGGCCACCGGGCCATAATTTGGACACCACTGCACTAAAGTGTATCATGTTCATTCTTTAATTAACAGGATAGGACATATCTACTTGATGCCTTGACATTGATATTTATCCAGCAACCCAGCCAAGATTTACGCAGTACTGAGGCTGGGTCCCATCTTCCTATCCTACAATGTCTTAACCTAGAGTGAGAGACTGCACTTGCCTTTTCACCACATACTCTGTAGGAAGAAAGACAATATGCTGTGGAAGCTAAAATAATATATTCACTTCATACCTGTGAAATAACATATATAAATAAGTACAGAAACTTGAGGAATTTATAAATTGACTGCTTGATTTGATCAGCTTCATTCAAAAAACAAACGGAAAGTCAATACACTGTTTTACAAGCCATCAGAAATGGTTTAGGGTGAAGTCGTAGTTTGTTACGCCTACCCCCCCTTTTCACAAGGCACATATTTTAAATTCACTGAAGCAACAGAAAATGTATCACCTCACAATACTAAATCAAGTCATGAGAAGGAAACAAACATTTTTTTAAGGACAATGTATACAAATTGTTCATTTGTCAATCTGCATTAATTAAAAAATCCACTATTAATTTCAATAATATGCAACAAAAAAAAATGTCCTAAAACATCAACATATATATTTTTTATATATAATCGTAGGTCTAGTAATGGCTTATTATGTTACATGGTTTGCACCTCACCTTACAATAGGCTGACACGTTTTGTCACCATCTCTCTGCTTTGGATACCTGAAGGAGACAAATTTAGCGAACATGTGGTAGCCTTTTGAAGTTTGGTCTCTCTGAGGCACCGTAGTGCACGTGCTTCAAAATGTACACACTTCAAACTTAGGTCATGCATTCTTTTAGTTCACCACAAGGCAAAAAATTCTACACACTGTCCCTTTAAAACAAAAACAAACTTGATACACGTACATTTTCCACCTAGTCAACCCAACAAATTTACAGTATTTATACACTTTCTTTTACACTTGGTTCATATATTTAGTCACTCGGTTACCTTTCAAAATCCTTTTAAAATATATAATTGATTTGCAATTTCTTGTGGGCTATTACTTTTATTTTTCTGTTCCAGGAATGTGCGATAACATGATTCCTTACTTGTTCTTATAATACAGATTTTTTTTTTAAGTTTAATGTTCTTAATTTCAGCATTTTTTGTAATTAACTTTAGACAAATTTTAACTTTTGTACGTGCATCCTTTATCATTTTTGTAATCCATGTCTTTTCAAAGCAATGGTTTCTTGATGACTTGCTTTTTTAATGGGTAATGTTTCTCATATAATGAGGTTAAAATTGACAGGAATGTATCATATTCAATATTGGGGATTCATTTGCATAAACCTCGTACCAATATTGTTCTCCAAGGACCATCTTAAAGGCAGCAATCCCTGTTGTCAGTTGAGTGATTTCCAATGCATACTTCTTTTTAAGGACCAAGCAGTACCTACCTTCAAGAAGTATTAAAAAATTGTAAATATAGTGAGATGATCACTTATATCATTTATGAGAAGTCCAATTGCAATGTCATTATTGTCAGTTTTATTTGCAAATATATTATCTGTCAAATTAGCTCTATAAAGTTGTGATTTTAATTGGCTTTATAACAAAAGCAGTGCTTCTCAATTATTATTTTTCTCACATCCCCTAGGAAAAAGTTTCGAATTGTGTCCTCCCTCTTTGTGTATTGTTCCAGATCCTCAGTTTGGTGCTCCAAAATGACTATTCTTGAAATCTTTCTCTTTTATCAGGGTTTTTAGTTGTTTGATAATCTCATCCATCAATTTGTGCAGCATATTTTGTTGTGTTTGGTCACTTTATTAATTTATCCAAAATGTAATTTAGGGATTTTTTTTTTAATCCTACCACTCCTCAACTCCAGCATTTCACATTTTGTACTTAGCCCCTTCCCCTCTTTTAATAGAAAATTAGTAGAGAACAGTTTGACATGGAGCTTTTTGTCATGTTCAATCAACAATATCATTTACCACAGAGCCACATTTGCCATCCACCAGTAACTGCCGACACATGGCCGGAAAGAGGACACGGTCACACTCACCGAGCTCACAGGTGACAGCTCAGTGAGCCACAGCAACCTACCGGCTGAATGCCTTGGAGTTTTAAAAACTTCAGCGCCAACTTTCTTTTTGCTGGTTTGTAACTTCCACAAAACCCTGGCGTGGAGGAACATAGCAACATGGAGGCACTAATGAAGCATTTTCTTAATGGCGTGGGTTTTTCATTGGAAACAAATTTGTTTTTATAAAATGCACATATGATGTTCTTCCTATTTAATCCCCATGGTCACGTGGAAGTGGAATTTATTGGTTGACTAATCAATGCACTCCAGTGTATCTTGGTCCACCCTTTAGTACAATAACTGCACTACTTGGGTTTGGACCACAATTGATGGGTGCAACAAAGTAGCACAGTAAAGATCACTTATTTTAGTATCTTAACCTTTCAAAATTGAATTAGAAAAAAAAAACACACACACAACTGTGTTCTTTAACATCAGAACGTATCACATGCATGTTTGAATTATCGAAGGAAGCCAGACCATTGCGAGACAAGCAACAGAGACAACATGTAAACCCCACACAGAAATGCTTACCATGTATAATGAGGACACATATGACATTAATTAAAATCTGATACTTTCTGTATTAGACCCCGTCCACACATAAGCCAGTTTCAATGTTTCATCATAAGTTTCTTACCGTATAGGCCGTTCGTCCACACAATGGTGCGATTTCGGAGCTTGAAACCGATCACTTTTGAACCCGGGCTCTAGAGTGGAAAGATTTCAAAACGCGCCCCGTACGCATCCGTCTGGACACCATATGCAGGATACTCCAGTGATGATGTAATGGTCGCAGCTCAATGACGACGCATTAATGCAGATTAATGACGTATGCGCCAATTCTCGCGTGACTGCGCGCGAACCGTCAGTCTGTCAACAAAAAAGGCGGATAGCCGTGTCGTAGTCGTTTTGCACAGCCTCCTTAGGCTGCTTATGCTTTTGCAGCAAAATATTTTGCTTCTTTATTCCCACGTTCAACAAGCGGTGTTGTACTTTAATCACCCGCCATTGGCATTTCTCCTGTGTTCGTCTTTTTCATGTTGTTTTGATACATGCAAAGCCATGTTTGTTCTGTAGATTGCAATAAGGTTAGAAAGAAAAAAAAAGTGTTCATCTTCTTCGCTGATTCTTCTTCTACGCTTTCCATTAACTCCCTGTGGCTGCGCTACAGCGCTACTCCAGACTTGGCATATACATTACAGCCATTAAACGTCCTCAGCGTCTTCTTTTGGACACACGCAAGTCTTGAAATGCTTCTGTGTGTACGAGATTTGTTTGAGGAACGAAGCCGGCTTTGCTTCCGTCTGAACAGGGCCTTAGTGTTGTGCCTCACATATGACATGGCTCAATTAAACAAGAACCATCAGACAGGATTCAAGCCCCAATAAGAAAAAAATGCAGTAACAATGGTTAGACTCTTTGTCTCAGTTGTTAGCAAACTTTGAATCCCCCTGCTGTTTATAAGTTGCCCCAATCAAACCAGCTTTTCAGAAATCAATTTCAAATCTGGCATTTCTAGAAGTTTCCTCTACTCAGTGGAGCGTTGCTGTCGGAGCGGCTGCTCTTGTTGCATGCTTGGCTGAATACGTCCCTCTATGGGAATTTACTTGGAAATCTCTTGGGAGTCCAGCCACGCTATTTCTTTTGCTGGACATTCAGGGTCAGCATCAGGATGGAATTATGAAAACATCTACTACACTATGAATTAAATACTTTAAATCAACTTTTATGACCAAGCAGAAGTAGTTTAATCGGTTTCCTGTTGACTCTCTGTTTGAGACTCAGACCAATTCAACTAACGGAACTGCAAAACATCACACTGAAATTACTTTTACCTTCCTTCTTCCCTCTCATAGTTATTCATCAACGGTCATTCTGGGCCTTTCACAAACAACAATCAACAAGCATCTAGCTATTGTTATTATTGAATAAATTGGATTTAAAATATAACAGGAGAAAGGCAATCTGAAAGTTGTTTGGATAAATGAGTGATGAAACATATGCATTAAAGTTGAGAAGTAGCAGTTGCGTTTTACATAGATACTGTATACCATACAAATGGCTCATTGACATGTCCCAATAATGGAAAGCACATTGTCATAATTAAAAGCAGTGCTGGGCAAGTTATTTACAAAATATTTATTTTTATATTAGTCCTTACTGTTGGTTTAGAAAATGTCTGGCTAGCTACACTATGCCTTCTTTCACATCCAGATGTACATAATTTAAAATGCATATATATATATATATATATATATATATATATATATATATATATATATATATATATATGCACATTTTTTATTTATTTATTTCTACTTAGTCTATTTTTGTGCAAGTCCTTATAGCTTTATTATAGTTTCACTACCTCAAATCTTTAAATCACCGTAAAAAAAGGTTTTATTGTCATTGTCGCACCATACAATTTGGAAATAGCAAAAAAAAAAGACACATGCCTATACCTAGGATAAATATCCTTGAGTAATCTGGGTACCTTTTTTTTTAATTTGACATTCTATGCCAACATGTCATCATATCATGTTGAAAGAAGTTTGTTATCCCCAAAGCAAAAACGTATGCAAGAAAGCAAGATAATCTCAAAGTCTCCCATCCAAAATACCACATATTAATTTCACTTTTACATTACAACAATGCATCATAGCAGATAGTTGATTAAAAAGGTTAATGTTTGCATATAATTAAATTCTACATACAATATTAAATAATTTGAGGCAATTTTGAGATAAAGATATTAATTTACCCCATGTCACATCATACAATGCATGTGATTTTATTACAGCAAATGTAAAAAAGAACAAAAAATGAATTATGAATGGCACTGCACTAGTCTGTTATGCATTGATGAATTATGATTAAATGGTCGGCTTGCTCAGTAAAGCAATTAAATGTTGAACATGCCAGGTCAGCACAGTGGTTAACATGACTGCCTAAGTTGCGTTTCCCCTGTGCTTATGTAGGGTCACTATGGGTAATTCCTCCCACAGTCCAGCAATATGTATTGTAGGTTAATTAAAGACTAACTTTTATGTAGGTGTGAATGTAAAGGCCTTTCCACACTGCACTTAGTAACATGCCAACTAACCCATTCCTTGCCTATGTGAAACGAGTGCGCAATGCCTTATTGCATAACCACCGCAACATGGCCTCGAATAGAAAAAATGTTCTAGATTGGTGTGTCAGTAACACCAGAACAACATCAATACGAGAGTGTCTAGTGGAGTGATTTTAGAGTGATATTTTGCTAGTACTGTAAGTAACATTGGGAACATGGAATAAGTAGTAGTGAATTCGGTGTTCCAAGGTGTGGGACAAGAAATATACAGACTTATCGAGACATCGTGAAGTATACCTCAAAGCAGTCTCTGTCTAATTGAAGACCACTCACAATGCACTCAAAACTCCTCAAGGTCCAAAGATCCTGCTGTGACAATAGTATGGGATATACCCATTCCTTATTTATTTATTTACTGCTTCTGTTCGTCTCCTCCTCTTCCTCTTTAGAGTATACAAGGCCAGCGAATATTTTTTCTGCAATGACAAATAGAGTAGAAACATGTTGACAAGGTGAGGTTTACTTTTCGTCATCCTGTTAATTCTTGGTAGGCTGCTACACAGACGCGTATTTAGCCCATTTTTGGTGGTGCTTCAGCCCCCCAAAGCGAACAATAGCACTCAAAATGTGTATATATATATACAGTATATATAAAATATTGATAGATAGATAGATAGATAGATAGATAGATGAAACACTTGAACAAATGATAAAACATAACAACATTTTGCTAATGGAAGTGGTGTTTACGGGAGGGGAGGGCAGGAAAGATCCGAGGAATGTGATTGGACAAAAGTACCTCCCTACTAACAGCACAGTTAAGCATAGTTTACATGTGCTTAAAATATATAGAAATAATAGATATTACAGTTTTATAATAGCGTTAGCGTTTAATTTAGTGAGATAGTTGAAGAAAACAAACGTCGTCTGGCACAAATGAACTAGAAATACTCAGATAGCATGGCATTTATAGCGGGGATGGAAGTGCGGAAGTTCAGTGTAGTGGTAAGGCATATGGCACTCTGACCAATGCTCATTTTGCGAGTGGGTTCGAGCCTCGTTTTTGGCAAAATCCTTTCTGGCACTTTATATGATTAATTTTATTTTAATGTAATATTTGTACAAAATTTGTTTTGTTTTTGTTTTTGTGTTTTTTATTTGGTTTATGTTCTCTGGTTTGGAGTCGTGTTCGTTTTCCACTTCAGGGCCACCGTAGTAAACTGTGGGGAGCTGGTTTACTCCAGTAACATGCATACTGTCAATGCGTATGTAGAGGAGCTGTATCAAAAAGCCCTTTAAATTACAGTTAGGATATGTATACATTTTATTTTACTATTACAGTCCTTTTCTCTTTTGCATAAAATGTATTAGATTTGGTTTACCCATTGACTTCCCACGTACTTTTTGGAGCAGGAAGTACCCCAAAACCACATCAAACTATACCCCAGTCCCCCCCTCCCCTCTTTTTTGCAACCAAGCTCCCCTAAATGTCTTTATAGCACCCCTAAAACTCTAATCCTAGAATCACCTCTACGTCGAACATTGTGTATGAACTGCAGTATAAAAAAAAACAACAAATCATAATTATCTATTTTGTACATGAAATTCGGATTTCCCTATACATGTCCACTGTACAGTAGTGCATTCGGCATAAATATGGTTTTATTTTCCATACAAATCTTGTTAATTCTCTCATTAAAACAATTATTAACTGCCACATTTTGTCAAGAGGCATTGGATGTGAACACCTGTTTGTTTGTTTGTGGGGAGAAAACAACAGCAAAAAACTAAATAACACTTAAAAAAAGATAAGAATAGACACTTGTCATTGTCATAATAGCACTAATTACAAACAAATTGAATTTTGTTAATATAGCACCTTTCAAGCAACACAGCACAAGGTAAATAAAATACAAAACACATAAGAGCCAACACATGAAAGCCAACAGGCAGTTAAAACAGTTAGACATAAGAAGATAAAAAAATAAAAAGAATCAACATACAAATATATCAATACAATAAAAGTCAAACAATGTAATCAGAAAATGCAAGCCCCCAAAAAATAAGTCTTTAAAAGAGACTTAAAAGATGTTAGAGACTCCGCATTTCTAACATGGTATGCTGTTCCAGAGCCTCGGGGCCTTAACAGCAAAAGCTCATTCACCCTTAGTTTTTAACTTGGACTCTGGAACTGCCAATAATGTTTGATTAGTGGATCTTAACGATCCTTTTGGTCTATGCGGATTTAAAAGCCTATTCATATATTCTGGTGCTATGCCATGGAGTGCTTTAATAGTTATTAATAAAAATTTTAAATCAACTCTAAATTGTACCGGCAGCCAATGTAAAGATGCCAAAATAGGGGTGGTATGAGTTATTTTACTATTTCTAGTAAGCATATGTTGGAGCAAATTGTAATGGCAAAAGTGCAAAGACAAGAAGGGTGAAATCAACAGACAGATGTTTGAGGAGTGTTATGCAGTTGCTGCAACAATGCAATGTCCAGATCATAATTATTGTAATGGTGAGAAATAGGTTGTTGAAAAGGATGGGGGCAGAGAAGGGGAGAGCTGTCCATTTAGGAGTCTCACAATCTGTGGATAAAGACTATGAGCCATTCTGCTGGTCCTGGCGCGTATGGACCTATACCTTCTACCTTAAGGTAACAGGTGGAACAAGGTCATGTGCAGGATGGTACCTGTCCTGCAGGATGTTGTGCATTTGTCAAAAGCGGGTGGTGTAGATGGTAGTGATATCTGGAAGTGTAGTCCCACTGATTTTACAGAAAATGTTTGATTGCAGTCATTGCCTCAAAAGGCTGTTAGAAAAATATTAAGTTAAGGGTACCATCATTTTTGTCTAGACTCGTTTCATTAGTTTTGTCAATTGTTAAACGACAATTAAAATAAAATATTGGCTGATATTGATTGTTTAATCCATCCATCCATTTTCTGAACCGCTTGTCCTCACAAGCGTCGGGCAGTAGGCGGGGTTAACCCTGAACTGGTTGCCACCGAATTGCAGGGCACACAGAGACGAACAACCATAATCACAATCACACCTATGGACAATTTGGCGTGTCCAATCAACACGACCATGCATGTCTTTGGAATGTGGGAGGAAACCTGAGTACCCGGAGTAAACCCACGCAAGCAGAACATGCAAACTCCACCCAGGAAGGCCGAAGCCCGGACTCAATCTCACGTCTTCTGCACTGGGAGGCGGACGTGCTAACCAGTCAGCCATCGTGGCGCCCTGATTGTTTAATTTCCTTTATTTTTTTGTCACTATTGTAAGTTTCAAGTGATTTCAGTGACCATTGTGTATTTTTTTCTTACATTAGCCGAGGGGTAACAACAATTTAGTCCACATGTGCAAATACATAATTAAATGCCTACATTTTTTTCACAATTGCTGCAGTACATGACATTAATGTAGCTGTTCTCAAGTGTGTTAAATTCTTGGAATTGTACACATTTAAAGATATTTTTACCGGTGCATAAACCCACACACCCTAATATCCACATAGGAAAATTACAAAAATAGTGTACTTGCTTATCTTAACCACACATACAAGTGGAGAAACTGCACTTGGCAGTGCAGTGTCCACAATCCATGTGATCACTGTCCAACTGATGTACTTGCTACATGGAGGCACACACCTGCCTATTCACACACACATGCACGCATGCACGCACGCGCAGACACACACACTTGGTGTGATTACAGCTTTCACCCAGAGGACATGAACAAACAATCAGAGATTGAATTCTGAGTGTTTACTCACCTGATAGTGTGTGTAGGTGTGTGTGCGCGCTTGTAAGGCACACATTGTGTTTGGTATGCCATTTTCAGTGCAAGTCTGCATACAGAAACAAAGTAGAAGCCCAAACTGAATTAATGCCAGGTCTTTTTTTAAAGTTTTGTTCTTTATTTACATTTTTACTTTAAATCTTGCACCTGACAATAGGTTAGGTTGAACTTTACTTTAACATCCAACCAGAAGTGCAAAGAGAGCAAAAAGTGCAGTATGTCTACATTAATTCCATGGAATATAAGTAAAAATTATATAAATATTGTCTGCAATATTTCATTGTTAGTAAACAGTCACAAGATTATGAACATGAGCAGCAATATTGTTTGGATTTTTTTCCGCAGAAGGTAGTCCAAATATGGCATAAATAACAGCCACTAACGATGATGAGTACATGAAGTTATCTAAATATATATAAATTAGAGTGCAAATCACAAAAGTCACAGTTCGGATCGGATCACGAATTTGAGTCACGGATCCGATCTTTTTTCGGATCAGCTTTATTAATTTTGTAAAGCGTTTTTTTTTTTTTTCATAAAAAAAAAAACTATTCAAAATGTCTAATATAGCCGTGTAAGATTTAAGAACACAATTTTTAAATGCAATATTAGGCAGAAACATTATTTTTATTTGGTTCATGTTCAAGTTTGTCATCTTGAGTTGAATGTTTTTTTTAATGGGCAAAAGTGTTATATCAAATTATTAAGACAAAGTTCTATTTATCCTTTTATTTTTTATAATCATGTCACGAATGGGTAGTGTTTGTTGGACCCCAAAAGAAAAGAACAGACCCAGCCAGGGCGAAAGTCACTCAATTTTGATCAACCAACAAAAAGCGCACAGCACGTGGACAAAAAGGTTGCGCAACAAAAGGCGACGACTACAAAAGGGTGTATGTGGTGGGCAAAAACAAGAAAACACAAACTCACGCCGGAGGGCGGATAAAACAGAGAGGAGTGTAGTATACAAAGTAGATTAAAGAAAAACGCTACTAGTCTAATTACTAGTGGTGTCCACAACACCGAGAAAGATTGCCGCTAGAAAGATAGCAGTATCAAAACGTCAGGTATGGTGAGTAGCGTCACGGAGCAATAACCTGACACTCCTCTCTGTTGCTGCCAGGCTTTTATTTTGGCCTGATGACCTAATGGGCAGCAGGTGTGTCGGCAGGATCCGCCCTCCAGCTGTTTCCCCAGCAACTGCAAGGGAGAAATCAGAAACAGCTGAAAACCAAAACATAACAAATCAAAAGACCTCAATGTGCAATTTAAGACACATTCCCTTCCTTTAGCCATGGAAAGTGAATTATTAAGTTGCCTTGGACCAGAATATTGAAAAATAATTCAAGTAAGTCAGGTTGCAGGTTACCAGCTGTCAAACTTACCAGCCGGCAGCCAGACACTGGTTGGTTATGCTAACAGCTAGCCACTTACGTTGGAGAATTTTGCGTTTGTGTAATTGAGCGGTTTCTTAGTGTCCTAAATTAGTGATTGAACATGAGTTTGGGATAGTTATGTGTTGATGTTGGTCGCAACTACAATGTCAATCAACTATGATAATGTAACAACTTAAAGGGAAGTCAAGCTAGCCATCACGCCACAACATGGGCCAATTTCAAAGTAAAAGCGTATTAAGGCTATTTGCATTGTCGTCAATGTATTACTTGTATTTGGTAAACTTTATTTTGAAGTTAGGCTTAGTGTGTTACGTTGGGAATGTTTCAGCCTCCTTTACATGTCAGAATGTGCAGTTTTTTGGGTTAGTTTTTTTCCCCCCCCACCAACCGTGGGGCCTGATTCGAATCGACCACGGCTCAATCATGATCTGTTGCACCACTAATATAAATATTTTGAGGACACATTTTGGTCATCTCTCTCTTGCTCAAATTGCACTTCGATGTCTAACCTGAAGCGCTACTGCCCCTTGTGGTCAGAATCAGTGCACTGTTGGGCTAAATACAACTCTGTTGATTCATATATTTTTTTACCCTTATTAAACTATGTTTCAATATATATTTTCAACTTTTAATTCATGTACAAATTATTGTAAAATTACAAAAATACAACAACATTCAGAGTTTCAGAGTGCTAACTAAAGTGCCTAAAGTTTGAGTTTGCTGTTGTAGAGAGTGCCATTCAATCCAGGATCGGCATGCTGACGGCCTGTGGCAACAAACTGGCCTGGTCCTGTTGCATAATGCTGTTTCCTCACGTAGATGCTTTGTACCCAGCCTTTGGTTCAAAGGACAATATTTAGTGTATGTGTGTGTGTGTTTGTGTCCTTATGGACAAGCATTTTTATGTAAAAAAAAAAAGCGCTTTATAAATAAAGTTAGATTTATTTGATTGATTGATTAATGTAGATTTTTGGATTTTTGTTTACCCAATAAAATGTGTTAAATTAATCGAATCTTTGGAACAATTTTACAGTGAGAGATGTGAGAAGCAACAAAACAAAGTAGTTAACGTGGTAGTGTTTTCATTTTGGCATTTGCTATTCGACTAATTACAGTGAGCAGTAAACTGCTCTTCATTTAAAGGCATCTTCTTTGTTTTTAATAAGTGTGGTATAATTGAGACTAAATAGGTCAGATAGCCTGGGGGAGATATTAAATGCTTGGATAATTTATGTTGCGAGTGTGAACAGGGTAGAATTGTAGATTTATTCTAGTTTGTTGTACAACTTGAGACAGCAGAGAAGTTGAAATATTTGTAAAAAAAAATATTCCTGTTGTGTATTGGGGGGATTTTGCAATGACAGTAATAAAGACTGACTTTGTGTTTTGCCTTGTCAGACCAGACTTCCTTTAATACTATCATTTTTGTCATACTGCTGTAGCTCAAAGTTGAGAAACAAATACAAATAAAATAATTTGGGAAATGGGCATTCTTGCCTGGACCCTTGATGAGCTGATCTCAATTAGAATTAGAATAAGAAGTTGCTTGTGCGAGGTCTATAGTGTTTGATTTCAGTGGATAAACAGCTGTCCTAATCAAACACGCTTACAAAAAATCTTTTTCTATTCTGTTTTCGGCATCAAATGTTTTTGCTGTTCTATGTTAATTGAAATAAAGACTCTGCATGTTATATGAAGCATGTTTGTATTTATTACATCCTGTTGGTTTTTGGGTGAATTAATGTAGGGCAGGACACTCTTCAAGTTTTGATGTCAGTGATTTTTTTGATATATATATATATATTTTTAGATCTGAAATGATTCATCACCATGGGCTATAACTAAAATGATAGCGCTGGGTCTTAAGTGTGTTTAACAACAGAGTCATAATAATAGCTTTGTTCATATGGGATAGCACAGTAAAAAATTGCTTGGATATCTATTACTGCCCAGTGAATGAGTGATGAAATATCCCAAAAGTGTTTGTACAATCCGAAGCAGATCCATCTAGTCTAGGTGACTTACTGTGTAGTATTTTGTTCAAAGCTTTGAGGAGTTACTGCATCCGGAGTAAGGTTGGATTCTAATTAGGGCACTACTGTACAGTATGTCTTCTGGAAGAATCAGCAGATGCAGTTTATTTAATAAAAGCATTTCTGATTGGTAAATGGACTGCTTTTTATGCCTCACATTCACACACACACACACACACTAGTGGTTAGCTGCTGCCATAAAAGGTCAAGGTGCAAGGTCAACTGGGAGCAAATCGGGGTTCAGTGTCTTCAGTGTCTTGCTCAAGGACACTTCAACATGGTCACCATGGGTGAGGATCAAACCGACAACCTCAAGGATGGGAGACGCCAACTCAACCACTGAGCCCATGATTGGCTGGGTTCATAGACTGTAGAGTTTCAGTTTTTATAAAGTCATGAACATGTTTTTTTATTCTTAGGGTTGAGTGTAATTGTAAAAAAAAATGTTTTTAAAGTGACCAAAACCATTGCAACTCAAATGGCTGCCATTTCTACAAGTTATGTTGGAATTGCTTATTTTATTGTTAATTTGATTTGATTAAG
Organism: Vanacampus margaritifer; assembly: GCF_051991255.1. NCBI lineage: Eukaryota > Metazoa > Chordata > Actinopteri > Syngnathiformes > Syngnathidae > Vanacampus > Vanacampus margaritifer. The sequence continues at coordinate 18,036,792 of NC_135445.1, read as the reverse complement.
ATTCAGTCGTGAAGATTTGAGGTCTTTAGCCTATGTGGTCTAGATCAGTGATTCTCTACCCCGGTCCTCAGGGATCCCTATCAAGACTGTTTTCCATGTTTCTCTCAGCCAACAAAGGTGATTCAAGCGATCAGCTAATCAGCAAGCTCTGCATGAAGCCTGATAACGTTCCTCACCTATGTTGGTTGAGGAAAACATGGAAAACAGGCTGGATAGGGGTCCCCGAGGACCAGGGTTGAGAACCACTCGTTTAGATTTTGTTAGCTTTCCAAAATGGGCTCCATATGTCCACCTTTGCGCCTGAGACACTCCTGGATGCAGTGTAAATAAAATAAACACACATGCACACAACAGACACACTCATCCCATGGAGCCATGATCCTGCCTGCAATATTTTCCTTCAAGACTGAGGGCCGTATTTTCGTGGAATTGTCTTTTTGATTTTTATTCTGATTATTTTTTGCAGATTTACACCTGTAGAATCAGTCATAATGAGCCATTTGCAGCGTTATGCTTGTTTGTAGGATGCAACAATTCTGGCCAATCGTAGTGGCATACCTCATTTGCATTAAAATCACAGCGGTCTGAGGCTTGTTGTGCAATCGGGCTTGACATTGTCGAATCTGAACTAGACTTGCTGAGGTCCATGCATAACATTGGCAGCTAGAAAACTGCAACATTTCCCTTTAGAAGGTCTCACATGTGAGGTGGGCAATTGGAGACAGCCTTGAACCCACGACCGTGCATTTGTGTTTAACCCGCAGTCAAATTTCCCATCAAAGCCAATGCATGGACATACAGTATGTGGCAGCCATGTTGGCAGGGGCAACTTTCCCATCAAAAGAAAAGGAAAGCATGCATTAGAGAGGGTCTATATCATGCAAAATCAACTTTTTGTTTAGCATTTAGCCATGTGAAAGTGTTAATTTCTCACCCAAAACCATTCACCCATCTCTGATCATTCTTGCTCATTGCTGCTCTCGAAGGACCAAGCCCACCCAATCAAAGCGCTCCGGACGTCACTTGCCTAATCCCCGCATGCATTTGTTTGCACAGTTATTCTCGCAGGGTAGTACAGGCGGCAGTTGAAGGATTTACAATGAAGAGCAGTGATAAAATTAGGTTTCATCAGTCAACTGTAACGAATATTGCCCTTCACCCTCAATTTTTTTTTAATCTCTTTGAATTTCCCTCCAGCAGGGACTCGATTTCGTTTTTGCAACCCACAGGAAAACCATACCTCAGCGCCTACCGAGATCTAAAAGCCTGTTTAGTAAGCAGAGTAGCGATAAGACCACTAGCGATATTAGTCCCCAGACCACTTTTTTGGTCTGGGCTATCCACAGGAATCAGCCATGGAAACAACGCCCCTAGGAAGTTATACCATACAACAGTGCCCTCCATAATTCGGGACATATACGGACTCTATGTACTTGACTGACATCAAGTGACTTCTGTTGTTTATCTTTGTACACAACCTGTATGTCTATCTCAAATTAATGATGTGTGTAACTTCTGCAGCCATCTAAGTTTAGCTAATTAGTAAGCTTAGCGGGTTCAATAACTTTATGATTGCGGTAATGTTTGAAATGTGTTCAGAATGATAAATGAAGCATCTGGCTTGTCAATTCTGATAAAAAAAATTTATCAAATGCTATCCCAAAAGCTTGGTCTCAGTCAACCAAGTCTGCTTCAAGCGCACGGAAGAGGCGGGACCGCAAGCACATCACCACGAACCGGGACTTGTGCCAGCCAAGGACCTGCCGCGGCCTCCACGCCGCGCGCGCACCTTGCCACCAACCAGACACCTACAGCGGCCACTCAGTCGTGCCACCAGCACCATCAGCCAGACTCCAGTACATCATTCCAGCTGCGCGTGCGCCGACCTCCCAGATCGCCTCCAACGGAGTTTTCTTCAACTGAGGATCGACGCTTGCCGAGTCCCTCTCCCTCCCGTGCACCATAAGTGCGCCTTCATTGCAATCTGACCATATACAACTGGTGCAACGCTTGATTCAAATATAAAATAATTGACAGGTCAAAACGCTTCCTTCTCTATTCCCCATCTACCTTTTTCATTCCCTTTTTATCTTAGTTCGTTAGGTTGCATGTTTTCTTTTTATCTTTGATTCACATTTTTTATTCCGTTTTATTAACAGGTTAGGCTGTAACTGATATATGTGTGTGTTTACTAAATAACACACACATACTCCATGATTAACTAAAGTACCAACTTCAGATTATGAATACTTGATAATAGGATTTTTATCGTTTATTTTGCTCCTACAAACAAGCAAAGTCAACGTGGTGCCCCCAGAGGTTGCTGAGAATATTACAACTACCCTCAGTACCGCCTAAATTCCTCGTTCGCCATTACGGCAACCCAAATAATCGCTACACAACATTCCATCCAAGTGAATTCACATCTCACTTTGATGAAACATCCTTATTAACTCATTCACTCCCAGCGATTTTCACAGAAGCAACCCCCTTCGCTCTCGGCTGTTTTACTGGATTTTGACAGATTTTGCAAGGCCCACAGAATATTGTGTTCTATTGCTAAAAAAAAAACATGGAACCTACCAAAAGAAAGATTAGAGTCTCTTCTTTTATTAGAGGAAAAAAAGTATATTTCCATCTATTTCAATTTTGCAATTAGAATTAGAATAAAGCATAAGTTTCATCATTATTCACAAATTTGTATATAACTGTGGGGAAATCAGCTTGTTTGTAACATGGCCCTGGCCGATGCTGGAGAGCGACCTGCAGACCGGAGGAGCCATCCCCACATTCAGCCACCGCCGCCACCCCTTGAGTTTTGCAGCTGTCAGCATGACAGGCGAGAGCTAGCAAAGTCAAGCCAGACGCCATAACGGTTGCCCCACGATGCCAACTTCAGAATAAAATATTTTGAGGCTTTCATCGCGAGACATTGATGGTTTAATAGCATTTAATTCTGAAGTTAGCCCCAAGAAGCACTTGTTTTTCAACTTTTCGCCTCGATGGCCGCTCACAAAAACTGAGTTGCAATCTTCTTGGAAGGCAAATGCGTAGGCAACCGAATCTGGTGCGCAAATGACTTAATTTAGTACACCACTTACACGCACCCTTGGATATATCGAATAGGTATACTGTATATGCTCATAGTTAACTGTGGAGGGGTTTAAAATAGCTTAATATGGACACTTTAAAGGTGCATGTCTTATCTAAGGCTGTTGTTTATGCTGGCTAGTTCACATCTCTCGAACATGCTGTACTGAACTGTTTCAAACCTTTTTTATTTATAATTTATATTAATAATTGTGTACTGTATTTGTTGTCTGCGATTGGCTGGCAACCAGTTCAGGGTGTACGCCGCTTACTGCCCGAAGCCAGCTGGGATTGGCTCCAGCGCCCACCGCGACCTTTCTGAGGACAAGCGGTTAAGAAAATGGATGGATCGATGGATTTGTTGTTTTTAGGCCAAGAGAAAAAAACTCCTATTGAACAGACAATCGGCTGTAACAGACAACTCCAGTTCCTATATGTCCATTTTGTTGAGGTTCTACTGTACATTAGTAATAAATATAACTATTACATTATTTTTAGCATATTTTATGAACATTGAACTGGTTATTAACAGCATTAGGGCAGCAAGGAGTGGTTTTAAAATCAAAACAAAATGGTGTATATTTGTATATACAAAGTAAAGTTTGTAGAATAAATTTTACACTGAAAAAGACTATATTCGGTTCCAGTCTGAACAGAGTAAACGTTATACTCGGAGGAGAGTACAAAAAAATAAAAAATAAAAAAATAAATATATATATATATACAGTGTATATATATACACATAGATATACATAGAGACGAAAAATCATCCACACTCACAAAAACACTTACGGACAATTTGGAGTGTTCAATTAACCTGCCATACATGTCCTTGGGATGTGGGAGGAAACCTGGAGAAAACCCACGCAAGCACAGGGAGAACATGCAAACTCCACCTAGGAAGGCCGAAGCCCGGACTCGATCTTACGTCCTCTGCACTGGGAGGCGGACGTGCTAACCTATATACATATAAACCTCAACAGTTGAGGATCAATCACAGAACCTTCAGGTTGGGAAACAGCCACCCTAACCACTGACCTATGCCACTCCTACTCGGTGTAAATATATTGCAGGTGTTAGGTGGAATCCTCGTGTAGATCCATTTTTGGTCTCCTTTGGGGCACATCAGCAATATGTTAACTAACAATAAGTCTAGCATAGCTGAAATGGTAGAGTGGCTGTCTTCCATGCTGAAGGGGGTGGAATTCTTCCTCTATCCTTGAGTGTTTTATTGTTGTTGTTGTTGTTTTTAGTATTTTACTCTCTTCCAAGTGTAAACGTTTACTCTGTTTAGAGTGGGACCAAATTTAGTATTTTTAGAATAAAATTTACTCTACGAAATTTACTGTGCACCATGTTCACTTTAATGTCTATTGTTGTTACTTTGGCCTAATCTTCTGTCGTAAGTGCATGTTATATGTGAAACAGTGGAGTGGGACACGAAAACCAATGTTGTATCTCATTAAGAAGCTTCTCAAACGGCTTGTCAGAAAGTGTTTTTCGTCTAGTCATTTTCTTCTCCTACAGATTGAAAAGCCACTCCACTTTTTCCTCCTTGCCCTGAAGTCCATCTTTTGTTGTTTTAGTGGAGGGAGACCTCCTTCATTAATAGCAGCTCTCTGCTTCACACAATCTAGTGGGACTTTCTCTATAAATTTGAATCTACCGTGCGGCAACTCCACGTTTCTTCAAAAAAATGACACCGTTTTCGAAGTCAGATAATATTTTGTCGCCATTACAAAGTGCAAGCAAAACAACCTTTAGCCTAATACTTTCATCTTCAGCTGACACAAACTCAAAATAGTGACAATATTTACAACACTAATTTGTAACTTTGGCTGTTCCCATTGGAGCTGAAATCTTGATGTAAATGCACATGAAGATAGAAATACAAATGAAATGTAAAAAAAAAAAAAAAAGAAACTAAACAAAATAATGGGGGGGGGGACTGCAGCAGTGCTGTACTGATTGTACCATGCTGAAGGCTATATAAATAATGAGTAGAAGACGCAGAAAAAAAGGCTTTTAAGAATGTGTAGCAGCAACAACAGCAGTAGCTGTAATAAATGAATGTGCATCTGCAGTGAAAATAACCATCCTGCAGAATTTAGCAACAGTTGCACAGCTTACTGGTCAAAGGTCAACCAACAGTGTAAGCTATAGTACGAACATGGTTTAAGTTGTTGAGTGACAGCAGACATAACATATTTTATACTAACTGTGCATATGTCATCTAATAAGGACCGACATGCTGCAATCTCGTTTTACAATAATTCTAATTCAGTTGAGCATTGACCTCCACCAAAGATGCAACCTAATGAAACCTAATTGTAACTATAGCTCTTTATAATACAGTATTTAAAGAAGTGACTAGACAAAACAAATGCCTCTAATGGGCGAATTCAAATGACTGGCTCACAATTTTTTCTATATATGCCTGAATATGGGTAACTGTATTTGGGGGATTCTTAATCTATGATTGTTGAAAAATGTGTTATCTTCTATTGTTACTATTGCGACAAACAAACAAAAAATTAATATGCATGGGTTGTTGTTGATCTTGTTCTTTTTTATATGCACCACCCCTCCGCAAGTATGGTACCTCATTTACTGTAAATCTCTTGTGCAGTTTTCACAAAAATCCTGTTTAGAACACACAAGCAAGTAGTAGGGGAGACCGGGGCTAGTTTTATCACTTTTTTACTTTTATATATTTCTTGGAATCAATAAATCATATATAAACAAAATGTATACCAGATGAAAGAGTCTTAGGTATATTTTTTTTGTATCCATGATATTTTCATATTTTGTCTCAGTGCAGAGTTATAAGCCATCAAATAGAGGGAGTGAACATGTGACATGTTGCCCCACCAATGGGTAAGTTGTCACACTATGTGGGGTAAAATGTCGCATTGGATTTTGCAACGAATGAAACTAAAACTAAATTATCTATCCTTGTTCTCCTGTTTCTTTGTTTTTACAGCCAGAGAAATTGTTGATCAAAATTTACCATAGCCATTGAGCAAACTTTAACATAAAATATTGTGAAATAAAGTCCTTAGGAACTGCTGGCATATAGGTCATAGCTCTCAGCCTCAAATGTGTATTTTGTTTCCCTTAAACTGGAAATTTGAGATTAAATTGTATTTAAAAAACAAAGCATTTTGGTCAATGGATGGATGGTTCATCATGAAACTTAAACCAGTCCTGACGTGGGCATACTGTAGTTCCAATAACAGTAAAATACATTTTTAAACAATGAGAAAATTCCTGGCAAACTCATTTTCTCACTCTTCAGACTCATCATCTGAAAAACATTTCTGGCATATGTAACCCATTTTTTGCATTTGTGACAACAAACCCCAATATTACTGAGACAAGTTGGCCCAAACTACCATGTATCTTAAAACAGAGCCGTGACTGAGGCATGACAAGATGCCTGAATCTCTCCTCCAACAAGTCTACATAATTTGCTGCTAGAATTTGTCTATGTACGACGCCTATTTCAAAATATCTGAAGTTGAACATTTTTACTTTGGGTTGTGCAAAACAGATAACTGCCACTCATCTCAGCTCAAAATGTGCTATTCTCTTCTCAGACAGTACACAACCCCTGACCATTTGTACGAAGAAAACTAGTATTCCACTTCTTAGTTGCGCCCTCTAAGGGAGAAGAAAATTGCAATGTGACAACTTACCAGTGATACAACTTGCCCCGGTCTCCCCTAAATCAAAGGTTTAACACTGTTTATTACTGTGATATCTGAGTATCAGTTAACATATAGATTTTATTTATTTTCTTTTGAATCCAATCAGGTTTACCTGATGCATCCAAAGAGTGTGCGTTGTGGTATGTTGTTGTTAATTATGTCAAAAATTGAGTTAACCCCTTCTTACTGGTGATGTTTGGTCTCTAAAGATGCTCTCCATTCTCCTTCATGGATGGATTGCCACTGTGTCACTCTGTCAGACTTGTTCCAACATGTATTTAACTTCTGTATCGTTTCCATGGAGACCACATATCCAACTGTGTGCTGTCAAAGTGACTAATTAGTTAATGAAGCACACAGTGATGCCAGGCCTGAGGAAGGGAGGTGGGGTAGAGGAGGAAACGACCGAATATGGAGGTATTTGGCAAACAGCATCCTCTTGTCCTGACTGCTCCCTCCTCCCTCCATAATCAGCTCTGCTGTAATCAATTAGCAGGGTGAAGCAAAGCACAGGGAACAGGTGCACGCTAAATGTTAATGAATTCCTTGGTGGCCCCTGTCACTATAACATTGGCTGAATTTTTAACTGCTAGTTGGACTGATGGGGAGAAACAGACACTATCACTATGCGTGGGAATGTTTTATTTTATTTTATTTTTTTTTTTTTTTTGGACACGTGCAAACAGATTGGTGAATGTATTTGATACAATATGTTGTCCTCAGGATTATTTGTACCTATCAAAGCTCTACTCTACTGCAATTCTGACCAGAACTAAAACTGGGTACATATTAGCAACAAATTTAGACAGAATTACAGCGTATTGTATTTACTACAGATTTTGCTTTTATCACAAACACTTATAACAAAAACAATATATATGTTGTTGCATGATGGCAGATGGTGCATTCTTTTTTATATGAATTGTAAGTTTTTATTTTGTAATTAGATCTTCTTGAATTATTGAAATAAATATGAAATAAACAATATCAATTACTGCATAGTCCAACTTATCAAATCACCTCAATCAATCGCCATAAGTACTGTATATTTGATTCAAATTTAGAATAGATGTCAGGTGTTAAGAAAAGAACTTCCCTAATGGGAATGTCATGTTTTTGAAAATAAATAGTGCTATAAGCTACTTAACATATTCCATCAATCTTCACCTCTGAAACCTTGATTCAATCAGCTATAAAATACAGTTTATTAAGTCTCAGTGAGTAATTTACTATGAATAATCGCCAGCTGACCAGCGCAAGGACCTAGTGGTAGAGTGGCCTAGAGGACTAACCCTGAACAGCGAGTTGACATACCATGAGATCGAAAACTCAGCGTTTTCGGTTCTGAAGGCATTATTTGATTACTTTATTAAGTGTAATCTTTTGTGTGTTCAAATAAATCAGAATTGAGATCGTATGAAAAAGCTTCCCTTGCAAGGAGTTTATTAAGAGCTCTTAAGACACAAGAAAAAAGCTTACATTCGAAAGGTGATGTTAAGCTCCCAGTGTGTCGAATATGGAAACACACAGTCGCTTTATACTAGTAGAAAAGGTTCTCTCCGCCTCTTACATTTAACAAAGAGATAGTGTTTAAAATAAGCAGGCACAAGATACTGACATGATCATCTCAGCTCCCCACCAGCTTCGGAGAAATGATGTAGACAGGCTTTGACCTTGGACCTTCAGTTTTTACGACCAAATGACTAATGACATGAGAACTTGACAACTTTTAAAACATACACATTCTTATCTCAAGAGCTGGCAGGGAGTGAGAGGTTCCAATATATTTCACAAAATCATTATCACAGTGTTATTCATTTAACTACACATAGTTATATGGCATCTATATACCTATAAGTAAATTCAAAAACAGTAAAAATATAAATTGAAAATGTTAAATGTCAACAGTTCCAGGACAGCTGATTTGAGCTAGTTTTATCAGCGCAGAGTAGCTTCACGTGGAGTTATCACCACACTAAAAAGAGCTCCAATTCGACAAGTCACCAGGGCAATAGGAACCACTCTCAAACTGGAAATCATAATGTAATCATATGGCGAATTTGAACATACGTTTAACACCGCAACAGCTGTAAAAGAGAAGGTGGCGCGTGGGAGAACGTTGCTGCTCAGGACAATGCAATTTAAATGTAGTCCTTTGCAATCACAATAATATTACAAGGGAAACCTGTTGAATGATAGCTCATTAATTTATTTCATTTACCTGCAAACCTGCGGCGGAGAAGCGCACTTGACTTAAGATGAAATATGAAAAATTTAAGATGAAATATAAAAACATTATTCAAACGGGTTTAAGAAAAAAGCGGAGCGCAATACAAAATATATGCTGTGATGTGAGCGCATGACAACGTACGGCTGGCAATGTTGCAATTGTAAGGGCGGATTAAGTTGTAGATGATGGACTGTGATGTGAAACGGTACCGTTCAAAAATGCGGCACCTTAATAGGGTCATTGTCAAAAGGACATGCCATGTTCATGACAAAATGGACTTTACGCTATAGACTATAGGCGTATTTACGCAAAAACTCGCCGCAGCAGACTTTATGAATGAGGAAATGAAATGTTGTGTGTGTCTGAAATGAGGGAAAAACAGGGAAAAACTCGAGGTTCATTGTGATAAACTAGACCCGAGAGCTTAAATTAGTTTTTTCTGTTGAACAGGTGCACTTCTGTTATTCTGTTAAACACACGTGCTTCTACGTACAAGTACAAGGTACGGTAGGCGACTAACGTCATGCACTGATTCCTATTAATTGACGGGGGAGAGAATTGGGGGTGTGGGGCATGATGGAATCGAAATTGCCACATGAATGCGGTGGTCTTGTCTTGTACCAGTGTAGCACTATAAAATTTTGACATTTGTGCATGTAGAGAAGGTCTAAGGCCATTACTGTATATATTATTTATATAATTATTTTCCACAATTGATGTTATTTTTGCCATTCACTCGAATTAGTCTACTCATCCGTTTCAGGCAAATGTAAATCTTTCATCTGATATTTTTGATGCTGTAAACACTTATCACATTGTAAAGTATATGAGGTAAACTGCATCTTAAATTATTGTTATATTCACTGCTCATCCTCTGACTTCTGTTTACGATTATTAGGTACTGTCTGTGCACTAAAACTATGGTAATCAGAACCTTGCATAGCTTTAATACAATAGAAACTGTGACCTTTTAGACAAACCGAAATAAAGGAGAAGAGTGCATAGAGAAGCACGGAGTAAAGGCATCTTTTTGATGAATACATTTTGTAATCCATTAGTCTTAATTCATTAGTATGCAGCAGCCAATGGGTATGGGATGGCTGATAGCAGCTGTCTCAAAGCATTGCACACTTGGGCCTTGGCAAACATCTGCTGTGTGTGTGTTTGTGTGTGTGTGTGTATTTGTCCGGGTAGGTCGAGATGTGTTGTTAACATGCAAATTAAGCAATTAGCATTCCTCAGCATACAACTAAACAAACAGAAAACGTCCCCAGACTGTAAAGACAAACACACAAATTATGGGAAGTGAAACTCCTACTACTACTGCCTTAAATTGGACTGATTTAATAATAAATAATACTGTACTCTCACTTTGTTGCATCAGGACAGTACAAATGGAAAGTTTACAAGTGGTTATTCATATATAAACGTTGGCAACACAACAGTTCTTCATCATTTTATTGTTCTCCAGTAAATTCTTATAGTTTTATATGATTTTTCAGAGCATAAAAGTGTCATGGCAGCCAGCTCCACGCAGCGCACAGAATGGCATAATCAGCGCTTACAAGATAAAATATAGGAAGACCGGTCGTCGTGGAGACCAGGAAGCCATTGAACCAAACAACCTCTGGTATCTTTTCACAGGTAAGAATTATCTGTTTGGTCTGAGTTTTATAATAGAAGAACCACTTGCATCACATGAACGAGAGTTTTTATAATGATAATTTCATGCTGATAGAATTGGAGGAGTTTGTAGAGGTGGAGCATTTTAAGCTTGCTCGTTGGAGTCTGTAACAATGAATGTTAAGGAACCTTTAATACAAAACGTTCCTCAGCCTGAGGCTTTTTGAAATTTGAATATTCATTGCTTTTCATTCCTTTTTCTTTTCTCATCTGAAGTATAAATTAATTTGCATATGATAACACATATTGTATGCATTCTGTGTGTGTGTGTTATTCATACTGCCACCAGCTATTTTTCCAATGTTAGATTTGCAAATTTTAAATGAAACTGATCTTCCTTTTCATTATTATTATTTTTTTTTAATGATGTTATCTTCTTCTTTATGGTCGCTCATTTCCCAGTGTAAGGTTTGTGGTAATGCGTGTGTGGGTCGATGGTGTACGTCTAGTGATCAAGAACATCGGATTAAATCTTCATTAACACATGTTCAATTTATGCACAGTCCATTCATATGTAACAAAGGTTATACTTACCTCATTCAATAACAAGAGAGACTGACTGATACACATGAGATTCACTTTATTATTTTTCAGAGAGGAAAGGTGTTTTCCACTACAGTCAAACATGATTATTATTTCAAAACACAGACTGAAAACAAAACAATAAATCACAATAAAGACAATGCCAGGCAATTGTTGGAGGAAAGTCAATAATTATTTTATTTTGCGTAAATGTGGTTTTAAATTTATTTGAATGATATTAGTTTTACCAGCTGAAGTGCCATGTAAAATTAATAAAATTCAGCCATTAAGTTACGATAAAACACACACAGCCACAAACACACACACACACACACAATAACACACACGTGTGCATTCAGGCACACACACATGAATATATGCTGCCACGACACTGCGCTAAATTGTGTTATGTTTGGGATTTTTCTTATAAATTGCAGTTGAACTAGCAGGAAATTGTTGCGTGCAAAGTAGGTTTATAAGGAACTGTAAGATCTCCGCTTAAGGATGACCTAAAGGTGGCTGCTGTGAAGTGGAGACTGCCTTCCAACCCGATCGTACCTCGGTGTGTGTGTGACAAAACCTTCGACCTCACCCTCACCCTCACCCGTCGCTGTTCCGCAGCCAGGGGGGTGCTTTTATAATTATACAAAAGATGATAATGATAATAATGTGTTCAACAAATTGATTTGTACATTGATTCAGAGCGTTCGACGCATGCTGTTGTCATAGTTATGAATGAACTATGATGACATCCACCATAAATATTAATGGAGAGTAGAATCTGTCTGCCTGCACCTGAATCAGATCAACCAAAATCATTGTTAGACCACCTGCGCCACAACTTAGACCAAGCTAGTCTAATGTCTAATTGTCAGGTGCGCAGTGCTGTGTAAAAGAAAATGCCGGAATGCCCATCATGTTGCAGTGTCGTCTGCCCAATTCACCAAAACAGTAACCTGGATTTTCCCCGGCACAGAAATTTAGGTGTGCCAGTTTTTAAGCCAAGTGCATGTAAAATGGGGCCCTTTCTATATTGCCCTTAGATATGACTGTGAATGGTTGCTGTAAGTGTGTCAAGTGATTGGCTGGTGATAAATTGATGTTGTACCCAGCCTTGTGTCCAAAATCCTCTGGCCTAAAGATTCCAGCTCACTGGTGACCCTAGAGATGATAAGCAGGATAGAAAATGGATGAATGGATAGATGAATGTGACAGACCCTGTTGACCATTTCGCCAGCTTGGGTCACCATTAATACATTCTGTATTCTTCTGTGTTCTCTGTAATGCAGAATAATTGGAGGTTGACATTTACAACAATACACAATACAATACACTGCCCAAATGGTGTGTAAAAGTGGCTAATGATATCCCCAATTGTTTCCCATGTGAACACTTTGTTCACTTTTTGGGGGTTTGTGATTTTCTTTGCCAGTTTAGTTGATGCTGCTGTAAATTTAACACTGATAATGATTTTTTTCCCCATGCTGGGTGGCTGCATATACCATACTATTCATGATCCTTAGTGATATTCACTTTTCCAATTGCATTATAGTTTTAAACCAAACTCTACTATTTAAGTATATTTCAAGCAGCTTTAAGAACCTAAATGGGATTTCTCACAGGATGCTTTGAGTCAGTCCTGTGCCTCAGGGACTAATGATATGGTTTGAAACTATGTCATGCTCTCAAGTGTTGAAAGTGATGAATAATGGTTTCATACCATGTCAGGGTCTTGAGCAGAGATCTGAACATATACCACAGTACCACAGATACATTTAAACACCTTCTTAAAATAATCACCTTTGTCATTGTTTCCGATTTTTCAGGAAACATAAAAAAATTAACCATTTGCATCATGAGGAGCTGATTTACGCAAAAAAAATATAAAACTTATCCCTATAAAGCCTGAACCATGAAATATATGAGAGACAATTCTGATTATAGTATTTTTGGTCCTTTTGAACAAGCAATTTCCACATTTGACTTTTGATTTGTGCTATATTTAATACTCACTATGGTTTTAATTTGTACATTTTGACTGTCAAAAATATAATGATAAACAGACATATCAAACATATTAGTATTTCCAGAAATCAGAAAAAAACGTTCCCACTATTACAGTTTTTTTTCCAACTGTTTACCCACAATCTTGACAACAGGGCTCCTTTTTCAAAATATTGCCACAATTATCCAAACACCGCACTAAATTTGTATAACTCCTACACTGTTTACAAAATGACACACTTCAGTCACAACATACACACTTATATTGAAAATATACACATATTTAGAAAAATGCTGTTTTGGTGTCATCTCACGAACACAGTCTGAAATGATGAGACAGACACTATTGCATTCAGTTACACACTACTGTGACCAATATAAAACACATTTGCAAAAAAAAATATTTTAGGGACTAGCGTATCTAGACTTTTTTGACAGGTATTTTTATGTAAGGGGTAATTTAGATGACAAAAAAAAACACAAACTTTTGTTTTTCTTGTAAAATAAGATAAAATACTTGTTTTTAACATATCGATCTTAGATTATGGAGACTTGTTTTATGTGAATACTTCAGCTCAATGTCTGACAAAGATTGTTTGGTGTTCCGTGCTTCTGAGGTTTATCAATAAATGTGAGGCCTCGAGCCATCATTGTGAACTTTTCTCTTGAGTGGGATGGCCTCTATTGTCTACCAGGAGGTTGGCTCACAGGTACACCTTTATCCACAAGGCCTTTATTGGACTACAGTACTGCCCTTTTACATTTGCAACTTCATCACACAGAGAAGTGTTAGTTCTTACAGTTTGCGTTCAAATTACATTTTGTTGCCAACCCTTCCATTTGCCCGCACTGAGTTTGGAAAAAAAAAACTTTTATCTTCTCCGACCCTTCTAAATGGAACCTGTTGCAAAAGAACTCCAAATTACACAAATTGCAGACTGAAAGTATGTATTTCTTACCATACTCCTCTCCAGGGACAAAACACTCAACAATAAAAGTCTGAACAAAATATAAGTTTATTTTACTACCGTTAGACAAAAATTTGTAGACATATAAAAATGACTGCATGAAGTATTTTCAATTAAGCACATGCATGCTTCCACATTTGGTGGATGTGATTAGGATAGGTGTTTTGGGGACAAAGTTAGAAAGAGCAGACTTAAAAGGTTTGAACATGTCCAGATTATAGAAGAAACTTGTGATGGGAAAAAAAAAACATACATTGTTGTTGTTTTTTTTAAATGCACATTTAAAATATATTTTATTTCAATGTAATATCATTTGTCCTTCCAGGTCTTGATAAGGGCAGTCAGTACAGCTTCCAGGTCGCAGCCATGACCGTGAATGGAACAGGTCCACCCAGTGAGTGGTTCACAGCTGAGACGCCCGAGAATGATTTGGATGGTGAGAAATCACAGAAGCAATATGTGTGTGTGCTTGTGTGAGTCCAGTGATCTGTGAAACAACATGTAAATACCTCCACTATCCCAACATACTCATAAATATTTAACTAGTTTAAAGGGCAAGACACAATAGATGGAAGCTTTAGTTTGGGTGTGGAGGGGAATGAATGAAAACGAGAGAAGAAATACGATCCAGTTCTACATAATTAATGAGTTTTATAAATGATGTATGAAGACGGTGTAGATGATTTGTTAAAAAATAAATAAATAAACAAAAAATAAATATGTACCAAAGGAATTGTGAAGCGCTTTGCTTCAGAAAGTCACCATGTAAACTAAATTACTTCTTGGAGAGGGCTACTGTTGTTCTTTACAAAGAGAGTTGTTAATTTAGGTTTAAGCACCACTTTTGTTGTCATTCAGGGCAGAATTAAAAAAGAAAAATTTTGAGCTGCAAAGTGCTGAGGGACAAAAAAACACGAGGTAGCTGTTTGACCACGGTGTTGGGCATAACCACTAATCTAGTTTCTATGGATTATCACTCAAGACAGTAAAAGAAGGCCTCTTCACCAAAAGAACACTTAAGCGATATTATCAAAGAGTTTGAACACAAAGTGACAAGGTTTATTGGGCCTTAATACTCAGCTAACAGTGTTAGCAGCTACTAGCAGCAGCATGGGAGGCAGACCAAAAGATGGGATTTTAGAAAACCAAAGAAAAGCACATACTGTATTTATTCAAAATCAACGCAGGCAGATCCAACAATAGACTACAAAAAAAAACTCACTAAAACAGTGAAGAGGAGTTAAATACAATCAGGCTGTGACACAAATGAGACACAAGGAGCTGGTCATAATAACTTTAGAAAGCAGCTGAATGGCTGGCACATAACGAGCAGGATGCCGGAATGGATCCCCAAACATGTCTCTTTTTTGATGATAAGTTATTATTTGTGTTTTTACAGAGAGTCAGGTTCCGGACCAGCCCAGCTCTCTGCATGTTAGGCCGCTTCCCAACAGCATCATCATGTCATGGACTCCTCCTCTCAATCCCAATATCCTGGTACGCGGTTACATCATCGGCTATGGAGTCGGAAGCCCCTATGCAGAGACGGTTCGAGTGGACAGCAAGCAGCGATACTACTCCATCGAAAACTTAGGTGAGAAGAGGGAGGACGGTGACACACCTGGAGATAACGATTATATAGTACTGTATTAAAATTGTGATACAGCACCGATGCAAAAGGCAGAACTAATGCTCTTAGCTCAGCATTCAGCATTGCGGTGACGTCAGAAGGCGGAGTGATTTCAGAGTGCTAACTGCAATAGAACAAACTGTTACTGTACTTCCTGATGAGCTGCTACATTAGCACTTCCAAATATGGGCAAAGTTGGCAACAGGGCTCTGTTGTCCTCACTTGCTGCCCTGTTGTGAACACCAAGAAAACCAAGTGCCGTGTGAAAAGGCTTTAACACATCCTATGGCCGGTAAAGTCTTTGAAAATAAAACCACACTGGTAAAATAGCACAGGGTTACCCTTTGCTACTTTATGCCATTAAAACCATTATATTGATGTACGCCATACACTTGAATCTCATTTAATTCATGTAACGATAAACAGAAATGACTACCACAAACAATATTGTATTGTTGCAAGGTAAGATTTCTAATCAAGAAATGTTGGTTAACTGCAAAAATTATATATATATATATATATTATACTATGGGTAAAAAATGGACCGATCCTCTGCTTGGGTCAATTTGACCTAACTTTGAATCAAGATATGGGTCTTTTAGTGTAAAAACAACTCATAAGTATTGGTCAGGTCAAAAAATGTAGTCATTTTGTGTAAAACAATCCAGAAAGTTGGATTAAATTGGCCCTTAAAGTCGATCGGTCCATTTTTTATCCATAATTGGGTTACTTTTGACCCAGGCATTATTATTAGCCTGAGTTGATGCGTTCATGCTATTTATTAGATGCCATAAAGATTTGAATTTTCTATTTTATCCAATACATTCTTGCTTTGTATTCTGAAGCCTTAGCACTTACCAGGACTAAGACTGCAAAGTAATAGATTTTCACACATTTTAAATGCAATGTTTTAAGTTTCTTCCGTGTTAAATAAACAGTTGTTTGATTTGAATTTTAATGTCACACTCACACACGTGCACGCACAAACAAGGCACGCAAATGTTCATGTTGTTGTTTTTTTCAACATTACAAACCTGAAGGTCTAGTGCTCCAGTGCTTGTAGATGCATATTCTCTCTGTCTGTGCTACTCTCAACTTGCTTCTCTTCTGCTCGCTTTACACCATCAATTAGCTCTGTCACAATTTGGTCTCATTACATGTCTTTATGATACAAAATCTCTATTTCGTAATGTCCTTTTTCCTCTTCATTTTATTCTATAGGAATACACAATAACATTTCAGCACCCCAGTCTATAAATAACATCATTATACTGCTGCAGTTTTGCTTGGTTTTGTTAATTGAAGGTTAGCTCAAAGGGGGTTGAAATTGCCACTCTGACTGTATAACTAACACCAATGCCATGAGTGCATCATTAAAGGATTTCTAAATGTAATACATAATTTTATAGTCTGGTGCAAGTGTAAAAAAACCTGTTGTTTGCGTTTGTTGATACTTATAGCACTATTTTGACAGTATTTGCCTCTAGATTCTAGAAGACTCAACTTGTTGGGGCTTCTCACTTTGATGACGACTTGTTTTTGTTTTCTGTTTTTTTTCCTCCTCATCTTTGGGGGTCTAAATGACATCTTGTGTTGGCATATATCCATGTGTGTGGCCGCTACAAAAAGTACAGCAAAGCTTCTCACAGATGGTGTGTTGTTGAATTTATGTATATGATTTACTCACAGATCGTTTATTATGATGTTGTTTTTTGCTTTTGCAGTCAAAATCCTTTTCTCATTTTCTTTTGTTGTATACATAATTGATTTATTTAATGATTGCACAGATCAGCAACAACAGCCCACTTATCAACAGCAAATATTTAATCAACATTTGTTCTCCCTCTTTGGATAAATCAACCTGCTCATGCCAAGAAGTGCCAATATTGACACAGCAGCCCAGTGTGTTGTGAATTAATTGTGATGATGAAATACTTATTTCATTCTAATCAATAATTTAGAGGAATTTAATAAGAGAGCTGCTTGAGGTGGAAATCATCTCTTCCTTTGCACGCAACAAGCAATTTGCATGCCAAAAAGACGTTAACAAATTGTGCGAATGCTTTTACGCAGATGCAAATTCCCATCTCGGGTCTCTAATGGAACAGTAATGAAAGAGTCATATTGCATGCACACGTTGGATGGAGTCTGCATACAGTATGTACATGGCATTTATAATTCATGGTGATCATTAATGCACGCAGTGAAGCGCTTGGGGAGCAGTGAGGGTGTTTGTTTAACTGATGCAAGTGTGGGATGCTTAACAGAGAACATGCAGCGTCATCACTTCATGAGTGGGGCTCCATAGAAAAAAAACTGCATGACAATCACTATCATAACATGCTTTTGCTGCCATCCCTCAGATGGTTGGAGCAAAGGGAGGGCTTCAAGTATGGCATGTTTCAATTAAGGTTTCACTTTTTTGAGCGATGTTTGATACTACTTTTTCAGATACCGGTACCAAGTACTGATAACACTAGTACTTTTGATAGACACAATCCCCCCTCCCCCAAAAAATGACAGATAATTTTAATGAAAGACCAATATATTCCGATATAGCATTTTTCTTTAAAACTGCATGAAATAAATGGCAATATTCTATTCTTCTAATTTACCGTTTCCATTTCCTGATCGTAAAACAGCCACAAGAGGGCAGCCCATACTGGTATGGGCTGCAGTCGCACAATACTGGTACCTGGTATCGGGACTTGCCCATCCCTAGTAATATAAAAGTGGTTGTGGTTAGGCATGTCATATCACTCCCAGGCATTTTCACTGAAGCAACCCCTTTCGCTCCCGGCTGTTTTACTGGATTTTGACTGATATTGCAATGACCACAGAATATTGTGTTCTATTGCTATACAAACATGGAACCTACTAAAATTAAGATTAGAGTCTCTTTATTCATCAGGAAAAATAAGTATATTTGTATCTGTTTCCGTTTTGCATTGCGTTTAGCATTAGAATATAGCTAAATCTCATCATTATTCACAAATCTGTTAAGAACTGTGGTTGATCTCTTATACTCTGCTGCCACCCGCTGGCCGTTTTGGGTAATAACTACCATTGCTTTAAGCAACCTCTTTATGTCAGAAGCTGTATCAAAGCCTTCTGTATGCTTTAGCATAAAAAAAACAAGCATATAAAAACGTATAAGTATGTTTGTGGGACCATGGCAATATTTAAAATATAAGGTTTTTATATGTTTTTGGGAGGAAATGAGTTAATTGCATACAAAAAGAAACAGCAAATGTGTCTATTTTCTTTCAATTATACTGTAGCACATTACTTTTCATACAAAATGCTGCTTAGTAACGGGAAGGCCCTTTTGACAATGAAGTAGGTAATAGAAACAAGAAAATTGTCCAATTACTAAAACCCTACTTATTTTTTTTACTATTTTTCCAACAGTAATTTGATGGTTTTCATTATAGTTGTCTTTTAATGAATTAATTACCCATTATTTGATCATCAATGTGTACTAATGATTGGTGTATTAAGTTGCTATTGAGAGCAAAATAAATCAAAGCCAGGAAAGCACATTACTTAAATCTTGTTATCCAAAGTGCATAATGAGCTGAATGTCACCTAGAGCTCTGTATTCCTATTTCTGTCTGACAGAGCCAAGCTCACACTATGTGATTTCCCTGAAGGCCTTCAATAACGCTGGAGAAGGAGTTCCTCTGTATGAGAGTGCTGTCACTCGATCTCTGACAGGTAGGATATTTCTAATCACTCTTACTGTGGTGTAGGATTCATTGCATTTTAGCTGTGAAGAAATTTGATGAGAGCCTCGAATGCTGTCAACTAACAGTAGCCTTAATGGCAGTAGCAATTACAAGATCACAGCAACTTAAATGGCATTATAACAGGTACATCACAATCATTAGGTTTTAACATACTTTATTCCTGAAATCTGGCTAATATACTATTTGTTCCTTGACAATTTCTCACTCTTACATTTTGACATTCCAAGAACCATACAATTGTACACTGTCAATTAAAATAAAATGGTAAAAACAAGTCTAGTAACAATTTACTCTATTTTTTAATAACAAGTGTCAACTTATTGCTTTTAATGTTCTTCTCTTTATTCCTTGTTTCCAAACTACAAATTAAGAAGCAGGATTAAATGAATTATAAATATTTTAGTCATTTTTTCTACATCTAGAGGTTCTCTAATCATAAAGCTGTCTGAAACGGTCCTTTACCAGTTTCACAATAGCAACCAGTCTCACAATCACATTAGGAGATACACTTGTGATTTACACTTACTGGATGGAAGGATGATAGAGCTGCAAAGAAAAACCCATTAAGGCCTAAAAGACCTGGCAAACTATGCCTCTAAAACCGACTTTTGAGTCACCCCCAAAAACCTGAAGTTTTCCTGGAAATTCAACAATATTAAAAATAATTGATATCTCAGCTCCTGAAGCAGATAGAAACATAGTTCCAAGAACATTTTAGAGCTTACACCTGTGGCGTTCACACAAACCTAGGTTTATTATTATATACCTTCAATATATATATATATATATTTTTTTTTAAATAAATAAACAAATGTCGCATCTGCGGGTGTATAACTCCAAATATATTTACTTTCAACACTGGAATGTAGTCGTAATAACTTCAGGGGATTGGGGTAAATATTCGTCGTCCATTCCGTTACAAAGCTGTCAAAATTGTCAACATCCTCATTGTCTACATACACATTTCTTAATAGTATGTCACTGTCGACTCGTTACACTGTCGACTCGTGACACTGGTTTGAATTCGTCGTCAATCGCGTAATTTGTTTAATAACTCCCGTGAATCTTTGTCAACCATAAACGCTCGAATACAATTCCAGGACATGCTATTCTGCTGTTGTTAATGGGTTAAAGGCCATCCACCGAACCGCCATAGTCCTTAACATAATTCATTATTTATGATGAACTTTACTCAGGCTTGTAGTATATGCAAGCATTAAAGATGAAAGAACTGGTGGATATCTCTTTCTCACACACAGACACAGTTTTAATATTGCTATGCCAGGACAAGCTGAATCACTTTATAGTGTCTGGGGATTTTTTATTATTATTATTACTATTTTTTATCAGAGCTTTAATAAGCTGGGGGTTTTTTTCAGTGGGAACCTCATTAATATACAGTACTGTCTTGTCCTCACCACACACTCTCTACCGAGACATAGCTTTTTAAAAAGCATTGGCAGGGAAGACGGGGCAGTGGAACAGGTGGGGAGGGACGTTGAATGACCTGAGGGAATGGAGAGATAACATTAAACAGGAAATGGAAAAAGAAACAAGTGAATGCAAAGTTAAAATAGAAAGTGAGCAAAGATTGGCCAAAGAAGAATGGCTGTAAAACAAAGGGGAGGGGAAAGAAAAGAAGGATGGGGAAACAGAACAGGACTGGGGACATGAGCATGGTTAAGAGGAAGTGATGTAGAGAATAATGAGAGATAAGGCAGATGAAAGTCAAAGTAGCAGTAAGAGTGCAGTGTTCATCAGTATTCTGTCCTGACTCAAGCTCTCACGTCTGCCCCAAAGTTGCACACCTCTCTTGCGTATTAAGGTTGATCCATTTGGTTTAAGGTCGAGTCCCAACATGGCAAACATTAGCACAAACATGATGTCATCTTCAAGAACTGATGTTGTCATCATCTGACATCTTGTTGATCAAAATATTTCACTTTCAACTGGTTTAAACCATACAATGTGAAGGCATGTTTCATTATATGGAATTGAATTAACATTAAAAAAAAAACACCTTGCATTTTTTTCAGTAAATGGATATTGTAGCCCCGCTTTTTAATATATATTTTATTCTAAATTTTAAACTAGTGCCTACCTGAAAATATATCTGGCCATGTTAGACTCACGGAGGGAATTGATAAAGGCTATAGATGCATTGTCAGCTCCACACATGGTCAACATTTTTGGTACCCCATTGTTTTTGAAAGAAAACATAACAATAAAATAAAGAAAATAAATGATCATAAGAGTAATAATAAATGGAAAGCTAATTTAAGAAATGAAAAAGAGACATTTCTCTGAACTATGGTTCACAGAATTATAAAAAAAAAGTATCAAACAGGTCTGTACAAAAATGAGGGTACCCCAAGACATTATTAAAAATAATTTGACCATAGGGACATGTTCAACCAAGCTGTGTCCTCTAATTAGCATCATTTCTTGAAACTTGTAAGCAGTAAGTTGGCCTATTGAAAGGGTGAGAAGTTTGATGTCATGGTCTGTACCACACTAAACATGGACAGGAAGTGAAATAATGGTAAAATGGTAAATGGAGTGTACTTATAGTATATAGCACTTTATCTACACCATAAGGAAGGAGAGGAGAAGAACAAAAAGAAGGAGAGCAGAAGGAGAGAGCTATCTCAGGAGATTAGAAAGAAAATTATTTAAAAAAAATGTACAATCATTTTTGTCCAAGCCTCATTCATTAGTTTTTTTGTTTTTTTTTACTAATAATTCTGTTCAACCACAATTCAAAAGCAATGTCTAATTTCCATCGGTTAATATTCATCAAGTTTGTCCTTACTATTACGAATATTACCCCCCCCCCCCCCCACACACACACACTTTCATTATTTTCTTTCATTTACAATCTCTCAATCTTAAATGCATGCTGTACATGTTTTCAAGTGTTTGTACAGTTTTGTAAATTTTTGTATCCAAGTAAGGATGACCTTATGCACTTGCCAGTAAGCAGTGCCCCTCCAATTCAAATTGTCATGGTTGACTTTACTAATGTAGTCTACTCCGTCGATTAGTTTAAAAGAGAGCTGCAGTATAACAAAAAAAAGAAACAAAAACAGGGGCAACTTTTTTAAAAATTTTTTTTATCAAAAAGCATGTAAAGTTTCTTTCTTTACCAATTCAGCTCCATTCTTGAATTATTTGCCCCCATGGGTGGCTGAATGTCCTCCTTCTTGTGTATTTTTAAACTCTGAACTTTTCTATTGCTCTCAGCTTTAAATAAGGACTAGAAATAACCCCAAGATCCAATTAAACTCTGTGAACCTGAACCAGCTTGATGTTTCATAGCTACTTTCTTTGTCTCTGACTGTGTTTCTGATTTCACTAGGTTTGACTGTCCATAGATCTGAGCTAGCAGAGCTGGAATAAGCAGACCATTTTGTATTTTATTCTCCACTGTGCTGTGCTCATTCCAGCTCTATGACGACATCTGTCATAGCGTCTGTTTTATGTTCTGCTTCCTTCAGTGCTCCTCAGTGATGCTGAGAAGTCACATTTATAACTCAGAAAATTTCAGGTTGTGAATGTCAGGAACATATCAGCCTCTGAAGATTCAAATTTGAAACGTGGGTGAAAAAAATACCATAAAATTACAATGCATAAAACATATTCTTAATTGTAATCACTTAGACTTATACCATGCTGCTATATTTTATCTCCCCATGAATACAATTTAAAAAAAGCTCATGTAGAAAATGTTTCTGAGTGCACATGAAGGAAGCATTCTCTCTATCTGAAGACACGGATCCAAACAGATGGGTCATTGGAACAGATGGTTCTTGACTCTTATGATAGCTGGAAAACAATATTGTGTAGGGAAAAAATGTTCATCGTTCATGAGTAAGATCTAATCACCCTCTGAAGTGTTAAGCTTTAAATTTTCTTTTCAAAAGGTTATATTCCAAAACTTATCAAAGAAAAAAAAAGCCTAATTAAAAGTTTTCTGATAATCTACTCTTGCTGTTGTTTGCATATCCTGCAGTTGCTCTCACTGAAGCAGGCGTAGAGCACATTACTTTTCATTCATATCATATTAATATCAAAAAAAAAATATTTGGGGGAAAAAACAACATTACTGTATCTGATGAGTCAATTTTCTTTTGAATGTTAAACTCTACACTGTTAATCAGTGTCTTCAGTACTTCTTCAGTTCTTGCTGATAGTGATAACTATTGTCTCCAAATGTCTTCTTATTATTGTCTTACTCTCCGTAATTGTTTTCTCTCCCTTTTCCCTCTCTCATGCATCCACATCTTGCATCCTTTACTTTTTCCTGACATCTCTACCTATTGCATGTCACTTCCAAATAATCATACATTTCCTTTGATGCCACATATGCTTGATAACAAAAAAATGTGCCTGGCTTACTCATGCATTGTCACACATTAATTACAATTCTTATGTCCTCAATGTACTTTAAACACCTCGGCCATATTACCAACCCCACATCAAATCAGACCCCATTGACCCATCTGAGGATGACCTTTTCCATCTCTTTGATAAATACCCCACTCCCATGCCAGACACCAGCACACCCATGATACCCCCTGTTGGGGTCCAAGCTGTGGCTCTCTCCTCGGACTCAGTCCGTGTTTCGTGGGCTGACAATTCCATGACCAAGAACCAGAAGTCGTCTGAGGTCCGCTACTACTCGGTCAAGTGGAAGACCAGCTACTCCACCAGCGGCAAGTACAAGGTAAACACAGATAGTTGAAGCGCAGAAATTCTCCATTACTTACAATGTAATGTTTTGATAGACTTGAGTTGAAGTGATCAAAACAGACTTGTAATGGCACTAGGATTGGTATAACAGAAAACCCTTTTAAACATTTCCGTCCGTATTTCACATTTGCTGCCAAGGGACTGATCATTGTCGAGTGGAATTGGAATTATTCATGCTTTCTGCAAGCTCATCTGTGGCATAAAGAAAGCTTAGTTGTCCACTTGCTTTGTTTATGGTATTTTCACATCCTATAATTGATTAACAATGGACAGAAAACATTTGTCATACTGATACCACCTTTTGGGCTCCCTTTACAAACCAAAGCGTCTGTACCCTCGTCACTCATTCTTCACAGCTTCACACCAATACATGTGCAAACAGCACCACTAAACAAGTGTATGTTCCCTTTTGTAAGATTTTTTTTTGTAATATAACATAAAAGATAGAATTGTTCATGTAGTAGGGATTTAGGTTATATTATTATTTGATTTCATGGTAGCCTATACTGTGTTTTCCAGTACTGCCATCTATTAACTTGAATTTTTTTTTTTACAATTTCTCAAATGCAGGAGAACAACAAATACAGGCTGTTTTGAATACACCGGAAAAAATCTTAAGAAAGATCATTGGAACGCTTACATTCAATTAAGTGACACAATGTTGAAATTACACTCTCAACTCCTGTCTTGTTGATGAACCAATCAGGAACAAAACAAAAGTTGTACTGGCCTTTTTAAAATTTGATTTTAATGGAAATATTTGGATTGCACATCGCTACTCAAGGGTACTGTACACGGAGAATATCAAGTGAATTTGTGAGCTTGAAAGAACCTTTTGCAAACAGATGAAGCACACAATCTTCTTAAAAAGCAGTTGTAAAGCAAATTCTATGATTTTCTTTTAATTTTGGTAACAATTTGGTTTTGGAAATTCTGCATTTTCTGATGGTGGTCTATTGGCTTTTATTTACCAAACCAACATCAACCAAATGTGACCAAACCGACATCAACCAAATGTGACCGCTGCTTACCGCTTTGTGCCGTCGGCCTGACTATTGGCATGTCATGCCGGAAAAATGACAGAAATACAAACTGCTGCAAATAGACACCGACATCGACTTTTGCGCATGTGTGAGATGTAATACCCCTCCATCCCCCCATCAGCAGCACTAGTCAGTATTCCTCATTGTTAGAAAAAAGGAACAGGAACACTCTTTACGGGGGCAAGATATAAAAATGTAAACAATTCATACTGCTACATTTTTCACTCATGATGTGCTCCCACGCGTAAGACACCCTCAGGCTCTTTACAGAGTATTGTGTAATATAAAATTAAGCCTATCTGGTATGTCCAGTTGTGTCTCCATGTCTTGCTATAGTTTGGCTTTTCATCACTCTATCAACATACCCTTTAACAGTAATGTCATACAATGCCCTTACCCCATGTGCTGATTTGCTAGGTAACAGCCAATCAGAGTAATTAAATGTCACCATGTTCCAATTGGCCAAAAACGCCCCCCTGTGCCAACAGCAGTGACATTAAGGCCCTGTCTCAATACTCGCACCACCACCCTTGTGCCCCGCACTTCCACCCCTGTGCACCGCACTTCCACCCTTGTGCGAGTGTGTAGGATGCCCTTGTTTTCCATGCTATGCCTCGCCCCCTTTGTGCCCTTTGCGTCCTCAGCCAAAGTGTATTACCCACAAAATAGTGGGAAAATGGCGGCATTTTATTATAATTCCTGTGCCTTTTCCAAAAAAAAAAAGTATTTTCAAGTGTACAAAGTATTATTTGCTTTTATCATTTGTATATGTGTTTTATAATAATGATACAAGCTCAGTGGCCTAGTGGTAGAGTGTTTGCCGTGAGACTGAGAGGTTGTGTGTTCAATCCCTGGCCAGGTCATACCAAAGACAATGAAAATGGGACACATTGCTGCCCTGCTTGACACTCACACTTGGTATTGGGGGATTAGATCACCAAATGATTCTTGAGTGCGGCCTCTGCTGCTGCTGCTCACTGCTCCCTCAGGGGATGGGTCAAATGTGGAGAACAAATTTCACCCCACTTTGGTGGGTGTGACAATCAGTGTTATTTTAAACAAAGTTTAAAGTCACCTTCATATTTTGCCCTAGTGCATTTGCCGTACTTCGTGACCTTGTGCGCATGCGTTGCAGGTCCTGCAAGGGCCGCAAATAAATGTATCGCAAATCCAGGCGTGGAGCCATAGCTGCCATCGACAGGGTTTTTTACTTTTGTACTACTTTATTGCAGTTTTTATATGATTTTCAGCAGCAAAATTGCCAAAACAACAAACGCTGCCGCAATGTTTGAACACAGTAGCGCAAGTAGATGACGTCACACGTACTGTCCCAATTCTACGATTTTCTCACGCTTGTAACCTGCGCTCTTAAACACTTTGTGCACCTCAATTACGTGAACACTTCATTGAAGAGCGTAGGGTGTAGCGTGGGTATTGAGACTGGGCCTATGACGGTGCTTTTTACACTAATCAGTCTGCATATACTGACGGCCAGACACTTCCCGACTTCGGACGTTGGATTGGTGTAAATAGGCCTTAGGATGACTGCAGAGTACTGCATGATCTCATCTGTATTATCTTAAAAGTTGCTGGCTGTTATTTTTGACCAGTCAAAAATATTGATATTATATATTTGAACACTAAAGAATGCAGGACAGACATGAGAGTTGGGTGATGTCTCCCTTGCTTCTGATGTTGTAAGAATGCAATCGCTAAAAAAATGTTTATTTGATGTCCAGTCTGCAGACACCACCGCCCTCAGCCATACTGTCACCGGCCTCAAACCAAACACTATGTACGAGTTTGCTGTGATGGTCACCAAAGGTCGGAAATCCAGTACTTGGAGTATGACAGCGCATGCCACCACCTATGAAGCAGGTATATCACATAAATTCC
The DNA here is from genome assembly GCF_051991255.1 of Vanacampus margaritifer. Classification (NCBI taxonomy): domain Eukaryota; kingdom Metazoa; phylum Chordata; class Actinopteri; order Syngnathiformes; family Syngnathidae; genus Vanacampus; species Vanacampus margaritifer. Next base: position 18,009,515 of record NC_135445.1, on the reverse strand, counting down.
CACATGCATCCACATAGCTAGAAAAAAAAGATTTGTTACCTTTTGAATAATGTTTTGTTGGTCCATAAGAAAGCCTAGCATACTGTAAACTAAATGGCGATGTTATTGTTTATATGAGGATGAGCAATGATATTGACTATATACTCCGGATCAGTACTCCTCAAAGAACTTTTTGGCCATTTTCATAACATTCATTAACCTTGGACCATTAAACCTTATTTGGTCCTTTTAATTCTTACTATGTCACTGTTCACTGTGTACAACATTTTTTCCTCATTTGGAATATACTAACATTTCAATGAAATGAAGAACGCTGAGTGAATCAGACCTCCAAGTTCCCGTATCAAATCATTTATCTGAAAACTCTGACATGGTGCAGCCTCGGGAAGTCTTCCTATCATTCAAATGTTTAATTTGTTTGCCTCCCTGAGAAGTGATTAGTTGTAATAAGGATTAACAGAAACCATAGGTTTGGTGTTGTTCCCCCATACTACCCTGCAGCAACAACATGAGAATTGTCTACTCCACAATGAAACACAGAACTGAGTGAAATCAAAATGTCAAGGTATCCCTTTCAGGGTGTTTACAATCATGTTTGTTGGATTTGTCAGCCAATTAAGCGTGAACGGCATTACCCTGCCAGTTCCCTTGGGGTGTGCTGGAATACATTGACATTCAGAAGGAGCAGATGGACGCAGCGCACTCACTCCCTGCAGTGGTCCACCGGCTCTGCACATACTCTCATAAAACACACACACTGATCACATCTATGCATTTTTGCATCTCATCCCATGTATTCAGAATTGTTATTAGTGTGACTACCTGTAGTAATCTGAATGTATAATAAAAAAAAATATTCCTGCGATAATTTTCTAATGTTGCGATGGTGATGACATTGCATACACAGAGTTAACGTCTCATTCATTTTCTCTCTCTCTCTCTCTCTCTCTATATATATATATATATATATATATTTTTTTTTTTTAAGAGCTCAGTATTGCTTTTTTTTTATTCTAGTAAAATTTTGTAATGGCCGAGTCCAACAACTGGAACCAGTTAGCCATAGGTTTAAATGGAATCATTGAGAAAAAATAATTTATTTTGGGTAAAACTTTCATTTTAATGGTGGCTATTTGTCCTATTAGAGAAATAGTCTCATTCATTTTCTAAAAAGGCCTGGGTTCCACATTTCATAAACGATGCTATGAAATTAGGACCGTATTAATCTGTCACTGTTGGTGTATGTTACCTTGGCCACATATACAATACAAAAGAAAGTGACTTTCGGCTCATCGGGGGTCATCAGTGTACCGCAGTGAGTCAAGATGTTTGGCACAGTTTTTACACTGAATGTCCTTCTTGATGGTAAATGGTACTTTATTTACCACCTTACAAGGCCCTCAAAGCGCTTTACATTCGACTACTCCTTCACCTACTGACGACACAGCATCAGGAGCAACTGGTGGCTCAGTATCTTGCTCAAAGATACTTTAACGTGGTCACAATGGCATGGGATCAAACTCACAACCTCTGGGTTTGGAGATGACCACTATACGACTGAGCCACGCCGATCCATGATGCACCTCAATGTTTTTTTGTTTCGTTATTATCCAGGCTTGAGACAGGCAGTAGCTGGATATTGGGGTACTGACCAGTAATCAAAACTATATCAACTGCAGGAAAGGCAGCAGCATGCACCACTACACTACCAGTGCACCTGATATGCAATATAGTGCAAAATTATTATTAATAGAACTTTGCTCTAACAACACTATACTAGTGTACTGTAGATTGATAACATCCATTAGTAAACAATTACTGTTGACTGGCAGGGGATGCAAAACAACATAATTATAGCAATTCTTGATTATTTTAATGACACCACGCAGAAAATTATGTTCTCACCATAGCTACAGGGATATCACAAGTAATTAGGTCAAACAATGTAAGAAATCTGCAGTATCACCAGCTCAGTGGCCTAGTAGTATAGAGTGTCTGCCCTGAGACTGGGAGGTTGTGGGTTCAAGCCCTGGCCGGGTCATAACAAAGTATATCAAAATGAAACCCATTGCTACCCTGCTTGACACTCAGTATTAAGGGTTCGAATTAGTTTTTTGTTTTATCACCAAATGGTTCAAGAGCGAGGCTCCTGCTGCTGCTCACCGCTCCCTCAGGGAATGGGTCAAATGCAGAAAGCACATTTCGCCCCCACTTAGGTGGGGGTGACAATCAGTGATACTTTAACTTTTGTCTTTTTTCACAGATCTGTTTGCATTTAGTGAAGGGATCAAATTTTGTTTTCTGAACGCCACATTAAAATTAATTCATCACACTCATAGCAAGCAATGGAGGGGTAAAAAGTGTACTTTTATTAAAACTTGATTAAAACTAGGATATCAATGATTTGAGCAGTGGCAGGTTTTTCTCATTAATCTAAAATCATTCAGGTATGTGTCTCCTTACAACGACTATTGCAATACTCGCTTCACCAAACTTAACTCATTAGAACTTCAGTAGACCTTCTTCAATTATATCCAAAAGTCTAAATGCCCTTCACTCCTCTTCTGTCATCCTTGCACTTGCCCTTTGTTAATTTTAGGATTCAGGACAAAATTTTAGCAATCACTTACATTGCTCACTATGGTCATGCTCCTCCATACTTGGGGGCTCTGGTGTTATTTTGTTGTGCTGTTAGGTCACTGAAATCGGCTGATGGCCTTTTACTCACTGTCCCTCAAACAAGATTAAAAACTACACAGACACAGAGCCTTGCAGTCGATTTGACCCAAATTGTAGAATGCACTTGTTGTTGCCACTCCGGTTAACATTTTTTTAAAAAGCAATTAACATATTGGCTTAGGCAGGATTTTATTATTATTATTATTATTTTTAGAATATTAAGGTTGTACGCTGTATACAGAGGTCAAAAGGCAACAATTGTTTTTTTTTAATACACTTTGTATGAACATTGTCTGAGTAAAGGGCATGAAGACCAAGTACATTTGGCCCTCATTCAAGTTCATAACGTGAATATGAATATATGCAGCAATTTAAAAATGGATTGGTCTGCCACCTTCATACTGTATGACTTCTGACATGCTAATGTGAATTAGTGTTCAGTGCAGTGTGATTGGGCTATTGACCTCATTTCAGTGTGGTGCCATCTTTGTGATTCTGCTGGCTAGCATATGTGAAAGCCTAATTAGCATGTTTTGACCATTCACACGATTATTTTTTTATTAATTCTGACCTATTTCACCATGTAGCAGGATTGTTTTTTTCAATAGTTTGTGCTGCATATTCTGGAATCTGATCTTGCCGTTTAAAATTAAACTACTTGTTGCATCTTCACTATAAAGAGGCTTATTATCTGCTTGATGCTGGACTTAGGCCAAACCGATATATTGGATGATATTGCTTTGTACCTGATTTGCCCTTAAAGAAAGGCAACCTTGGTATTACTCCATTGTCTTCCATGGCAATTTTTAATGGTCTATGTTTCACATACAGCACTGTTTCAGCTCAAGATCAGTTTTTCACTGGGACCTAGTTTAAATATATGAGAACATCTCATCTACAGTATATATAGTCGCAATACGATATGATCACAATATGAACATCACGATACGATAATTATCACGATATTGTGGGGAGGATGGCGGTATTATAAAAGGTCGCGATATTGTAAAAAAAAAAGAGCCCATACCAAAAAAATCACAATATTGTGCTTTTGTAAATAACAGCAATGCACATAAACATACAATCTCTAAAAAAAACACTTAATATTGAGGCCCTTACTGGCACGCACAGATTGAGTTCCTCCACATATTGACTTGATTCACAAGCATATTACATTCCCCTTCATCTGACGATTGCCGTGGATTTTAAACATAGACAAAACATGTTGTATGAAAATTAAACTGCATTAAAAAACTAGCCACCATAAGGTGCTAGAACTGCACAAATGGAAATCAACAACATTCTTAACAGACGTGCTGCTATTAATATCGTGACATGACGACGATGATATTGTGGCAATTTTAGTATCGCGATATCACGATATTGCCGTTTTCGTTACATCCCTAATATATAGTACAAGGAGTCAATACAAGTGCTTGAATAAGGTTAATCAGAGTACATTTGTGTCTTGATATACGAGTGACCCAACTACAAGCTTTTCAAGATATGTGCCATGGCCAATCTTTGTAATTAGATTTTTTTTTTTTGTGCAACCTTAAATCATGAGTGCTGCATGGTGACTGTCACTCAACTTAGCCCACATCACAACAAAGCAGCAATTTGACAGTTAGTTGAAGAACACGGTCAAACTAAACATCAAACTAAGAGAGAATATTTTGTGTATTTTAAAACAACCAGATAGCTTCCTCCACTACCATAAATCTAACATAATAGAAAATGCCATAGATATGTGCTAATAGCGTCAATGATAATTATTTTAGCAACAGCTATTTCTAGCAACAAATCAACAGATGCTGAGTAACAATACTCATTTCATGTTTATCTGAAGAGGGACAGATGCCCTCCAATGCACTGCATCACACCATTAATGCTAATTTCCAATGCCCGTCCCTCGAATGTCTTTTTAGACACACACACACACACACACACACACACACACACACACACACACACAAACATTTAAAACACAATCACATTAGAAGACACTTTTTTTTCATAGACACACAGACATATATTCTTTATCCTCTGTGAAGAACAACTAATATTCCTACATAGAAGTCTCTATTTACTGCATATCCATATATCTGCATTATACTGCCTTCAGGTGGCCAGGGCATGCACATCAGAAGGACACAATGAAGAAAAAAGTGCACTCTAAAAACTGTTGGGTCAAAAATAACCCAACTATGGGTCAAAAATGGACCGATCAATTTGACCCAACTTTGAGTAAAGAAATGGGTCTTTTAGTGTAAAACAGCTCATAAATATTGGTCAGATCCTTTACTCGGGTCAAAATATTGGGTCATATTGTATAAAACAACCCAATTTCTTTTGTCAAATTGACCCATAAAGTGAATCAGTCCATTTTTGATCCAAAATTGGGTTACTTTTGACCCAACAGTTTTTGGAGTGTGTGAAAAAAATGTGTTCTTATTAATTTTCTAGCTACTGTATGTGCAATGGTATGGTTTGATAGTTTTCCCATTAAACTACGCTGCAGTTGCATGCGACTTGCATACAATGAATAAAAACAACAACAACAAAACTGTAGTTTGAATCAGTGTGTGACAAGTGGATACGAAAGCATACTGCAATACTTTATCCAGTGTGTATTTTAACAGAAGTCTGTCCCCTTTAAGAAACTTACTCTAAAATAATTATAAAATAAAGAGTGACAAAATCACAGTACAGCACATCAGTTGTCAAATACAGCTATTTCTTAGCTCTTTAAAGCCAGTCTTGTTTGTTTCCCCATTTTTCCTATGACATAATGTCATACTATCTTTTTTTCTTTTAATGTAAAATATGCAGTAATTGATGATATGACCATGTGAATGTCCCTAAATTAAAAACTATCCCTTCTATTTGAGCTAGCTTAATCAAATCCAATTTCAGCTGAAGCATGGAATTTATGAGAGTGAAACACATTTTATCTTGCTTGATTTCATAATTTTTTCATGCTTTGTTGGCAGCTCCGAGCTCTGCTCCCAAAGACTTGACAGTGATCAGTCGGGAGGGAAGGCCCCGAGCCATTTTAATCAGCTGGCAACCACCGATGGAGGCAAATGGGCGGATCACAGGTGAGTGTTCAAGATAACATTACAAATAGTTATTATGTCTACTAGGAGAGGTTATTGTGAATTTTGATTAGACCACGGAATGTTTTGATACGACATACTCATACAGTATCAACACTCTTAGAGAGTACAACTGTTCAGTTGAATCTTTGTGTATAATGTGTATTTACATACATGCCCATACACATTTCCTATGGACAATCTTGTCTGTTTTAACAAGCTCTGCTGTAATATCTCTTGAATTAATCAATCACAGTCTCCAGAAATTGCAGCACTGCCGCAAAATCTTAGCGATCATTAGTATGACTTAAAACTTAAACAAGATAGGTAGATTAAATTGTTTTTCAATTACTAATCTTTTTTATGCATTATGTCTCAAATTGTATATGTTTAAAAAATAGCTCTCACTGAAAATGTTGATTTTGATTTTTAAATTATATGTTATATTTGCTGTATAGATTTTACTCCTAGATACAATAGTGTGTGGACTGTGAAGCATATGCTATGCTGTACATTTGATGAACAGATGGTCATTTTTATTCATCCGTTGCAGGTTACATCCTGTACTATACCCTGGACAAAAACATGCCAATAGATGACTGGGTAATGGAAACGATCAGTGGCGACCGGCTGACTCATCAGGTTGTTGATCTAAACCTTGACACAGTGTATTACTTCCGGATCCAAGCTAAGAACGCCAAAGGAGTTGGTCCGCTGTCTGAACCTGTCCACTTTAGGACAGCCAAAGGTATGTCAGAATAGAAGCTACAGGGGTCCAGATACAGGAGAATAAAGCATATTGTTTGCCATTACACTATAAAATATCTTGCATGTGTGCAAGTACAAACCGTTATTGATGAATGTGCGCCTTTGTTTTTATTTTATCATTTAGAATTGAATTGAATAGAATTGGATTCATTCAGACAGCATTACGATCGTTAAAACAATTAAACAAAACACCAGCAAACATACTGTCTGCAAATCTACATATACATACAGTATTGCAGTACCTTTATAATGCTGTTGTAACAGTTTAGGGCTTAATTTAAGAGAGAGAAAAAATATTTTCCTTTTCTGCAAAAATTATTATTTTTAAAAGACCATAGAACCCGTGTATCTAATGAACAATCCTTATTAGGTCAACACAGAACAACAAATACAGTTTGTTTGTGACGTTTTAAATCCTGGAACGTCAGTAACTGTGATTTTAGGAACAGGTCATCGGTGCGTTTTTTTGTATAATTGTTGTATTTTTTAAATTTAATTTAATTTTGTATAATGCATAACGGTTGCCCTTATTAAGTATTACCCCACTCCTCCACAAATATAGTCTACGGTAATACAAGAGTGCATACATAGATTTATGTCTTAGAATCCCCACACTACATGCCACTATGGATGTGACATAATTAACAGAGCCTAGTCAATAATAATTCTTGAAAAAATATTTTTGTATACCTTTCCAGGCTTATAATATCTATTGTCGAGATTATGCAATTTTCAACAACAAAAAAAGAATATTTCTAATTTTGTTAACAGGATATTTTGATCTGTTGTGTCAAAACAAAGCTTACTTTAAATCTATAAAAATACCTACTACAGACTTATTTCCCTTATTTCTTCTTTCTCATTATCATTATTTTGTTAAAACACTCTTTGTTTATCTTTCAGTGGAACATCCAGACAAGATGGCCAATGATCAAGGTAGGTAGATTTGGAAAATGACTACAGGAGATTACAGGAGGATTACAACAAGGGAGATAGTAAAGAAAACACTAAGAGGACACAAAGAGTAGAGATGCTAAAAAGATGAATCATTTAAGAAAAGGAAAGCAACAAAAAATAGAAAACACAGAAATTCTCAGTAGGAACCTGCATAGGGAAATGTTTTTTTCTTTTTCTTAAAACAAGGGAGAATAAAAGGGAGGAGATGGAGACCTTTTTGTCATTATTAATGTCGGCATATGGGAGACAATGGAAGAGAGCTAAAATTAGCTCAGACTTAATAAACGCCCTGCTCTCGGATTCACTTCACTAAAACGAAAAGCAAAATGGTTTATGCTGATAATGAGGGAGCTTTTTCTGTGTTTCAACACTAAACTTCAAGATTCCCACAGGAGTAACTTAAACATAACAGTCAAGTTTGTACGTTTTCAAGTATCATGTTATGTGAAATTACTATTTTGTACAAATTATGAAACATTTGATTAATTACTGAACTATACATCAGGCTTTGTTTACCTGATGTATAGTTCCCATTTTCACAGTTCCCCACTGTCAACTGTTGACTCCTGTTGATAATTTAAATAAATGTAGGCCGAGATGCAGCTGCTTTGATCGATTTGCCCAAAGTTCATGGATTCTATTAACTTTGCCATCTCTTAAGGCCATGAAACTTTTTGAATGTCCTCAACTTATACAGAATTGATTTATATAGACAATACATGCCTTCTTTATATGGACTGCAAAAATGTAGCCTACTGATCTACAAGGCTGTGTTTTTATTGTGGTGTTTACATGAGTTGAAGCTAGAAATTCAATTTGCAATCCAATTTATATGCTATAAAACACAGCATCCTATCCAGCCCATATGCCAATATCTCTTGGAACACAGATATTCACTTGTATGGCTGGTTTCCTTCTCATCCCAGGGGAGAAATAGATTAGAAGAGCAAAGTTCACACGGCAAAGAACTGCCGTACAGGCGCACTATGCAAAATGCTTTGATGATTTCAATAGGACATTTTTGGTGCTGCGGTTATTGCTTGTTGCCTATATGACCTTATTCAAGTTCCAGTGAAATTATTTTATATAACACACCATTTAGCCACACCGTTGATACGTGTCCAAAACAAACTAACATGACACTTAATCTAACCATGAATCAATACATAAACTGCTCATGTTGTATGTATCACTAAAATTGCTGTTAATGTTTGTTGAAAATCAACATGAATATCTTACTTTGACCATTACATAATTTAAAAAAAATTATGACAGCTTCTTAACCTTCTGCTCATTGGCTTTTAAAGAAATGTTTAGGTTGTTGTAAAGTATAAGCCTAAACACCACGTTACCTTTATTAATTTATTTATTCTTTTCAGTGAATGTTGGGCTCCTGAATTATTTATACCAAGTGAATTGATGGGTCACAGGAGAGTATGAAGTACAGGGAGTACACTGGAATACAAAATTGACTTAATCTTTATTCAATCATTAGATCTAATACTATAAAATGCCCGCACATGTAATATAAAATAATAACCTCTAATATTTGACAAAATGTCCCTTAATGAGTATGTAGGCAATATTTATTTTTTCAGCCAGGTCATTCCTGAAGCTGCTTTAGCCATTTCAGACCAGTTGTGATGTGTCTTTTGGCTCCTTGTTATGTTGGAACCTCCATTTTGTAAAAAATAAAAATAAAAATAAAATTTTACTATTTAGTATTTACTATATATTTTCCTTTTTTTTTTTTTTCTTTCTTTTCTGGGAGATCTCAGTATTGATCATTTGACATGTCATCATCATTGTTCTCCTTTTTTTTTTTTTGTATGTGTGTTTGTGCGCGTGTGTATGCGTGCGTGTGTGTGTGCGTGCGTGCGTGCGTGCGTGCGTGAGAAAGAAAAAAAAATAAGAATTCCCATACCGTTCACCTAAACCGAACACTTCAAAATCCAGCCAGAGTCGTGGGGCCGCCAGGAGACCCGAAGAGGGACCAAAGAAAAGAAAGAAAAGCGAAGCCCAGCACCGACCAGACACCACCCACCGGGCCACTAACCTTCACCAACCCCAGAGACATCTAAACTCCAACAAATCAGGGAAACCTCAAGGGCCCAAAGGAGAAACTGAGGAAAGGTAGAAAGGACAGACGAAGCAGAGTGAGATCCACAGACACCAGCCTCCACCGAATCAATGACCTGAGGGAGAAACAAATTGTGTCTGAGTCTCGATAAATGCTGGTGTGGTGGATCTAGCATGCATGAAAATCTCCACCAAAGAGGGGAGCCGTCGACCCCCGCCAGGACAGAGCAAGCGCAACACCTCAGGGCCCCCCAGGCCGCGGCCGCGCCAAAGGACGACCCCCGGGCCCCGCAAGGGCCACCGGCCGGAGAGCAAACCCCGGAGCAGGAGCGCCCCCCACCCCAACGCGGCCCGCGCCCCCAACCCAACGCAGCAGGACGGGGCACTGCAGGCCCACCAGGCACCCCACCGGCCCACAACCCCCGCTCCCCCCACGCCCCCACCCCCCACCGACCACCCCCGCCACCCACCCCAACCAAGCCCCAACCGCCCCCAGGTCCCCAAATCCCCAGACACCCTCCTCACCCCAGCACCCCCCACCCCGGCAACCCCACCACCACCCCCCCACCAACCAAGCCGCCGCCCCCACCAACCGACAGCCCCCCAGCCCCCGACCCCAGACCCCGGGGACACACCGCACCCAGGCATCTGCGCCGAAGAGGGGGCCGGGCAGCGGAGCGGAGAGGGTACCCGCGCCCACCCCACCACGCGGAGGGACGGAACACCAGGGGCAGAAGGGGAGATGGGGGCACCGGAGGACGGGCGGCATCCCCGAACCCCAGGCCCAGCGGGAAGAGGCCCCGGTCGTCACCCCAACGATCTAAGTGAAAAACTAACCCTGTATTATATATTTTATTTACTATATATTTTCCTATTGTTTGGAATGGATGATTTGCAATACAGCGGTTGTTGAAAAATTCTCCCCAGCTTGTATAAATGAAAAGACTGAAATTAATCTTTGGAAATGTTTGAGTCTGTATGCATAATATGGCCCCTGAAAGTGGAAAATTTAACACATTAAATAAGACATTAAAAATGCCAATAATAAGTTTAAATGTCTGACCACACCTCTCAACCAATGAACAAAAAAATCGTTTGAAGTAATATAAGTCAGCATTTGTGGTCTGGTTTGATCACAACAGACATTCAATTCATTTGAAATTCTTCTGTTTTGTTTTGGGTCTTCCAGGTCGAGGAGGAGACCACGCCTACTGGCCATCTGATAGCAACCTAATTGACCGGAGCAGCATAAATGGTAAAACATATACACAAGGAACTGGACTATGTGAACAAAAATATTTCTACAGTGTAATGCTATTAAGTAACACTCAGATCTGATTTAGCAATAACACTTAGATCTGATTTCATGTGTGTGTTTGCGTGTGTATCTAAATTTACAACAGGTGCAGTATATAATTGGTTGTTTACAATCTATTTGCATCATTTCCTATTTGTTGTAGTAGCCTAGTGATATAAAATTTCAGTGTATGTACTGTAAACATTTACATTTTAACTTCTTATAAATTAGTGTCGTCATTACAAATGTTCATGGAGAAAATGACCCACCGAACCAATAGTGCATCAATATAATGATAATAGGCTAGCAAGATTATATGACATTTTATGTCTGATCATATATTTGCTTTGTAAACTGTGATTTAAAATAGTCATTTCCCATTTTCTCAAGACTGTACCAATGTGTAATTTTTTGGTAATGCTGATAAGCTAATATTTTTACTGATAACATAAAATCATAACTTTGTTTTCCTTCAAACTGACAATATAGGCTCAATTTAGTTATGCTTAAGCTTAACAATAACTAGGTAAGGATTGGAAGAAAGTATCATGCACTTTAACATAATCTTACTTGAAATTCGATGAAGGTCAGAAGTCAATGTCTGTAGCTTGTATTATTTTAATAGTATCACTGCAGGGTTTTTGAGAATCATGTGATTTTCGTGTGTGTGTTCTTTTTTGTGTGTGTTCTTTTTTGTGTGTGCACATGCGTGTGCTTGTCTGGAGACAAATGTTTTGTCGGCATTGGTGGTGGTGCTGCTACTGCCAGAGGCGATCATAAATCCACCTGGCCCTCCTACGCCTGGAGGAAGCCAGGTCACTGAGGGCAAAGGGTCATTCCTCAGGTTGACCATATTTCATCTTTAAAACGTCTTTGTCTTCATATTGCTCAAATTCCTCTCACTGAGAAACTACCAGCTGAGAGATTCATCTCTGACCGTGTCAACAATGTGACTGTCGCTGTGATCTGACCTGTTGTGTTCTAATATGGGCTTGTTGGAAGACCCCTCAGCAGCAGTTTTCTACTGAAGGACAGCATGACCCAAACTGTGTTTACTTTCTCCCAATTTTTATTCATAGTATGTGTGGGAGCTCTTTACTGTCTAGACCATTAACTAATACATTTTAGAATACATCACCTTGAGCTAGAAGAATAAATCTGTTCATGAACATTTTAATTAAATGCATGATGATCTTAAGCCTGAAGAGTGATTACCCTTATATTTCGCCCTAAGAACACTTACAGAAACTTAAAATGAGTAATGTACCTATTAAATTACTTAATAAGTTTGATAATTTTGCATCATAAGAGTTACATTTATATTATTACAGTACTATATATATATATATATATATATATATTTTATTTTTTTTTCTGATGTGGAGTTTTGCTGTCCTCCCTGTGGATTTTCGGTGCATGCGTCACACAATCAAAAAACATGTCTAAACTGGTTAATTGAAGACTCTATATCAGGGCTGTCCAAACTACAGCTTGGGGGCCATTTCTGGCCTTTTTGGCCTGCCATTCATTTTTCAGTAGCTAGGTAGATACTAAAAATTACATTTGACATGGCCCGCTAGGATAATTTAAAAAGAAAGGGTGGAAGTGGGCAGAATGAAAATGGAAGATGTCACAAAAATACACTTGCGATTGAACGTGTAAACTTATGAGCAGGGATTTTCCTGCGTTCAGAATTTGTGGCAGCCGCCTCCAGCTAATTTGTGTGCAGCCTCCCGGCTGAGTGACTGATATTGCGCAACATAGTGCTGCAGCTGTGTAAATTGAGCTCGGCAGCAACGTATTTTAACTGCAGTTGTAGTTCTAGGCACTATAACAACACCAGTATGCTGGAAAGACCTGCATCAAATACAGAAAAAGAAACAAGCACAAGCAACTCTTGCACACACCCATTTCCTGGTTTCAAGCAAGCGAGGCAGAGCACACCATGCAGCCGTCGCCAAAATCATAAACATACAATAAACACAATCGTTTTTTAACATCGCTGAATTATATTTACAATTTAATATGTACTAGTGGATAAATTTTTACATTTTTAATAATTGATTGATTTGTGTTCAATAAATTCAAAGCGGCTTTTGCGTCCTTTTTTTCTATGTGTTCTATGTAAAAAGTTTGGACAGTTGGACCTCTGCTCTAAATTATCCCAAAGTCTGAATGGACTTTTCTCTGTTTGAGAATCACTGGTGGCCAGTCCAGGCCTCTCACCCATAGTCAGCTAAGATAGACACCAGCATTTTTTTTAATTTTTCTATTTCATTGCTTTGTTTGCAAAACCAACTTTCATAGGCAAAACATTCATTGTAAAACCCTGTCAGTTTGAATGGTGCCATAAAATTGGTGCTCTTAAGTTATAAAAAAAAAAAAAAAGAGCCCATAAGCGGTAAAAAAATAAATGGATGTGTTAAAACTGGTAAATCCACATCAATGTTAGGAAAAAGGGATTATATATGTATTTATTATTTATTTAAATTTTTAATGTCTTCAGGTATTGCCCTAATTACAGTAATTGAACATTTTAGCTGCTTAAATTGACAGGTGTAAATAGTGACCTATTGGTTTGGACATTTTGCTTTACCGTGATTAGCTGCTATATATACCTAGACTACATTTTATTGCTTTAAGTGTGGAATGAAATGAACGGTAGAAACACTTTCAGACCATGATGAAAACGTGTCTTCAGGACATGAGCGTTGTATCACTCTCCCATTCGCTTCAGTTGTGAGATGTGATGGATTGTGGTTTTCATAGAGAGAGACAAGAGACTTTAGACGGAGGATACAGTGAAAGAGGTAGAACTGCCTTTTTCTCTATGTCACAGTCATTTCTCTCTTTTCTCAGTACCTTCTCATGTGTCTCTTCCACCCATGCGCCACATTTTTTTGTTCATTATTTCATCTTTTCATTGCAGTTTCAGTTTTTGACCCTGTTCGTGCTTTGTTGCTACTGACACACTCTTAATCTCACTCTCTAATAACATCCTTGCATGCTTTTAGTTTTCATTTCTCTCCAACAGGGTTTTGTTCTCTTTTCTCTTTCTCTTGCTCAAAGGGCAAGCAAATTAATGACTGTGCATATTATAGATTACTATCACCTCATTAACATCTCGATTTGTGTCTCTTGTCTTTCACACACTACCTAATTAGACAGTGTTTGTGATGTATTGTTGGATGAAAATGTAATATTTTGTAAAACACTTTATTTACGCTATTTAGTCGTTTTAGTGCCTATCTGAATATAGGTTGTTGGCAGTATGGTGATGCTTTGGAGTGTTGTGATGCTCACAGACTAAACAGTAAGCAGTGTGAAAATCTTCAGGTTGATCAGAAAACATTCCCATCACAAGACAACTACTCTAAATTCAGTATTTATAAAATGTATAAAACTATTTGCTTTTGTAATGGTGACAGTAGCAATATTTGCAACATGAATTGTTAATGGTGTTGTATTTTTATCATTCAATCTCTACTTCCTCTTTTTCAGAGTCTCCCATTGGTCAAATGCATCCACCGCACGGCAGTGCTACCCCGCAAAATAATAGTAACCTTTTGGTCATCATCGTGGTTTCTGTGGGCGCCATCACTGTGGTCGTAGTCGTTATTGTGGCCCTCATGTGTACTCGACGTTCCTCCGCCCAACAGCGCAAGTAAGACATTGATTTAATCTTTGAAACGTTAGCAAGCATCTGTGAATGTAAAACAGCCTTAATTGTTTTGTATACTGTAGCTGTTTTCCCCTTTTTCTTCTACAAACTCAAATGAATGCTTTCATCCACCAAAATAATTTTAGTTTAAACCTTCAAAGTTCGTATGAATGTTTATATATATATATATATATATATATATATATATATATATATATATATATATATATATATATATATATATATAGTCGTATCAAATGTTATCAAATCATACAAATTTTTGTAGACTAAAATATTAGTCTACAATTTAGTCAGTCAGTCGGTAACATTTCTTTAATGGAATTAATAATATTTTAATTGGTAAAGAGAAAATACATCTCTGACCTATAACCATCCTTCCGCAATATCTGTTCTACTCAACAAAACTGACCTGGGCCCATTTAATTTAAGATGGATGGAAATGGAGCTGACAGACAATACTCCTGTTAACATGGAGGTATTTGCCTTAAGGCACCATATAATGTATAACAGAACCATGTTAAATTAAATTTTCTGCATCATTCAAGTAATAGCCGTACAGCTTCCGGGGTCAACTGGCTGAACATATAGTAACTTATTACGATATAAAACCAATGACTCAAATACAAAGGCAGACCAACATTTGTTGGAAAAACAAAGAAACAATAATTTACTATGTGTAATATATTTTTCAAGAACATATTTCACATGCCCTCATGCAACTTGTCGTCTAGAAACAATGTTTAACAACATGAAAAATTGGCAAAAAAAATTATAATCTTGTCTACAAATCTACATATCGTACTGTGTTTTTTTTCTTTTTGAAGACAAAAAAGTTTGTGCTTTGCTGCAGTCGTCGCCAAAACTAGTCAAGGTAAAGCACAACCTTTTTTGTCTTAAAAAAGAAAAAAACACAGAAACATGAAAAATTCTTATCGACACGGTGCAAGCTCCAGGTAATGAGGGGAGTTGCCTCTGTCATTCGCGGCATTTAGCAACACGCAGATGTTTTGGAAAGTGTTTGGGAAAGACAGATGGTGACTATCAGCGACTATTTGGTACAGTATTGTGAAGATTAGCAACTATTTGCTACTCCTTTGCCACTGTTTGGAAACTTTGGGACCATTTGCCAACTCTTGGAGTAGCAGGCGAATCTATGGAAATTTTCATTTCTACATATACTGTAAATTGTATACCCCACAAGCAGAGAAACAAACAGCCAACGCTTTCAATTTAGGCAATATTGTATAGTATATATCATATTCCTAGGATGAGTGAAAGGTGCCATACTTTGCATGTTCTTGACTTTCTTCATGTAGTTGTTTGTCCTTGCACTCACTGTGAGGTTTTCAAGATGAGCATGTGTCAGTGGGTTTCTGTTCCCTATTGATAGTGTTTAAGGCTGTGTACACACATAAAGGCTGTTTTTGTCCCGGATGTTGTCCTTTCCTACTCAAGGACATCAAACACCCAATAACAATACATTACATAAAATGTTCCTATAAGATTAGCTTTTGGTCTGAGGTGTGTTGAGAGGGGATTTATCCCAATAATATGGTCCAAAACAGATCATGCAATCATGCAATCAATCTTAAATATTAAATGTGTTCAATATGTACTCGTGCGTTCGTGCGTGTGTGTTTGTGTGTGTGAGTGCGCGTGTGTGGTCTTGTTTTTGTTACATAGTGGGACCAACATTTCGGGAATTCACAGAGTTGTGAGGCGTGGGGGGGGGGGGTCGTGGGGGGGAGCGGGGTCGTGGGGGAAGCGGGGGCTGTGGGCCGGTGGGGATCCTGGCGGGCCTTGGGTGCCCCGTCCTGCTGCGTTGGGTTGGAGGCGCGGGCCGCGTTGGGGTGGGGGGCGCTCCTGCTCCTGGGTTTGCTCTCCGGCCGGTGGCCCCTGCGGGGCCCGGGGGTCGTCCTTTAGCGCTGCCGCGGCCTGGGGGTCCCTGAGGTGTTGCGCTTGCTCTGTCCTGTGTTGCGCTTGCTCTGTCCTGGCGGGGGTCGACGGCTCCCGTCTTTGGTGGAGATTTTCATGCACGCCAGATCCACCACACCAGCATCTATCGAAACTCAGACACAATCTTCCTCAGGTCATTGAATCGGTGGAGGCTGCTGTCTGTGGATCTCACTCCAGTTCGTCTGTCCTTCCTTCCTTTCCTCAGTCTCTCCTTTGGTCTCTTGAGGTCTCCCTGATTTGTTGAAATTTAGATGTCTCTGGGGTTGGTGAAGGACTCTGGTTGGTGGCCTGGTGGGTGGTGTCTGGTCGGTGCTGGATTTCACTTTCCTTTCTTTTCTTTGGTCCTTTCTCGGGTTTCCTGACGGCCTCACGACTCTGGCTGGAAGTGTTCGGTTTAGGGAAACGGTATGGGATTTTATTAATTTTTTTATAGGTTTTAGGTGAACTAATGAATGCACGCACGCACGCACGCACGCACACATGCACATACACATATTCACCCACATACAAAAAAATATAAATATATATATATAAAAAAAAAAAGAGAGCAATGATGATGACATGTCAAATCGGTAAAATTACCGAATGAACAATACTGAGCTCTCCAGGAAAAAATAAATAAATAAGAAAAATGGATGGATGGATGGATGGATGGATGGATGGATGGATGAATGTGTGGGGTCTGTTACAGAGAAAAAAAGTATTTTAAGATTTGAAAAATGGCTGTGTACATACCAAGCCTAAGTGTTGAATCATACAATTTCATTCCGACTATTTGTTATTTATGGATTGCATCCTTATTGTCGACTTATTTCAATAGTATTACTGTTGAACGCTCAACAGTGAAGGTTGTCCCGTGGATCCGATTGTGTTGTTCCCCAAGTGAAGAAGTGAGCTTCACTAGTTTCCTTTGTTTGATGATGCTGCAGGGTTGGCAGCAAGGTACAACAGCTCTGTCCTTGGTTTTCCTTATTCATCTGTTGTTTTTTATTTCCTGTTTGTTTGTTTTATTTCGATATTGTCCTAACTATTTAAAGTCTTACATGATTATGTAGCAAGGGGTTTAAATCTGCTAACCTGCTTGCCATTCTTTTCAAAATGTTTTTGGACATTTTGAGTCTGCTTGGGTGAGCCCTTTAGTTTCAACCACGGATGTATTGTAGCAGCTGTCGGTAGCAGCTACTGGCTCACAAAGACAACACTGGAATTATCCATGCCAGCAAACCTGAATTCCCAGCAGAGATGAAGAGCAAAAGAAAAGGCTGCAAGGCTGGTATCAAGCATTGAGAGACATAGAGAGGGAGAGACAGACAGACAGAGAGAAAAACATGTCTGCCAACTATTAGCATGGGAAATGTCTGCTGTCTGTTAAATAAAATGGACGAACTATCGGCATTGATCAAGCTGCAGCTGGAGTACACAGAAAGCACTTTCATATGCTTTGTCAAGACATGGCTGGACCAGGTCAGGCCAGACACTATTGTCACCATGGAGTGTTTCTCACTTGACCGTGCAACTGCAAACAAGCAGAGTGGCAAGAAGAAAGGTGTGTGTGTGTTTTTAACAACAGGTGGTGTAACCCTGGGAAAATCATTGTTAAAGAGCAGCTCGGCAGCACGGACACAGCTTCAGGCAGACAGCGCCCGGCCATACTGGGTGCCTTGAGAGTTTTCACGTGTCATTGTCATGGTGGTGTTTAGTAAATCCTTCCCTTCACCAGTGCTGCTACTGCATTTGAATGCATCCACAACACCGTGTCTACACTGCAGACAAGGCACTCAAAGGCACTCATCATCATACTGTATCTTGGCTCTTCAATCATGTCTCTATCTCTGCCACTCTCCTCAACTTTACACAGTATGTGGACTTCCACTTCAAAAATAAAATAGAAAACCGGACTTAATGTATGATGTCAGAGATGCATATATGTGCACTCCGCGCTCCCCTCTTGGATGTTCTGATCAAAACATTGTCTCTCTACAAACAACAGACATACAGAATGTTGCAGTAAGAGCCACTACATAAGAAGACCATCAAGATCTGGACGGAGGAAAATTATGAGCAACAAAGGGACTTTTTTAACACCATTAACTGGGACCAACATTTCAACTCACACGAGAGTGAGATTGAGAGTAGGGCTGTGCAATTAATCGGAATTAATTTACGATTTGGATTATTACATGCCACGATTGCAAAATTGGCATAATCATAAGCACACGATTGTTATTAATAAGGTTGAAACCAGTCCTTGTGATTTCTGCCTCGAATACCCGCTGTTTATGGCACTTGACTACGACTAGTCAAACCAACGGCAGTATGCATGACAGTAGGCTACATGGCACTAACGCGGTGAGAAAACCAACTTCAAAATAAACCTTACCTTACCAAATATGGAGATCTATGCCTTGAAATGCTTTTATTTTGAAGTTGATCCCAGTAGCGTGTCTTGGTAAGCACAGACGTAACTTGTCTTCAGGTTTGCCGCATTTATATCACAGTCACAAACTGGGCTATCTACCTCAACAACACAACTTCATCCTGAAATTCACTTCAATAGCCAGTTAGGGCACTAACCAGCTGTTGCCAACGTAAGGATAAGTGGTTCGGAAAATGGTGGATGAATGGACTCTGCACACTTTGATGCTGACAGCTTGGCTAAGTTGCCAGTCCTACTGATCACTTATTAACAAACCAGACTTACTCAAATGTGGTGTTTTAGCCAACAAATTTGTTACTGTGATTCTACCGTCATTTAGTGTAAGAGACCAAAATCTATGAGAGATTTGTCTAAAATCCCACAAATGTTTCAGAGAGGAAAATAGTGTGCTGCTTAGCACAGTTTAAATTTAAGTACACAAAAAAAAAGTTGATTATCTAAAAATGAAAACTGAAGGGACTGAACAGGGAGTCTTTCGATTTCTCAGATGAAAAGAAAAAAATATGAGGAAGGTTGCATGGCCTGGACAAAACCCACACTATCTAAAATTCAGCTTCCCAATGTACCCACCTCTCAAGAACCCCTGAAATAACCAAGGAGGTGATGGAGTGTGGTCCGCTGTAGTCAGAACACACTCTCCGATCCCTATTCTTAAAAAGGGGAGCACCACCCTGGTCTGCCAATCCAGCGGCGCTGTCCCTGATGCCCATGTGATGCTGTTGAAGTGTGCCCACCAGGACAGCCTAGCAACAACCAGAAGCTTTAAGAACTCGATAAGGATCTGATTCACCCTCTGGGCCCTGCCTTTGTGGAGCTTTTTTGCCACCTTGGCCTCAGACTCTCCAGATTATGCTTCCTCGTGGGAAGGTGTGTCAGTGGAATTAAAGAGGTGTTATCACCACCGACTCACAATGTCACTCACATCACTTTAGTCTTACCCAGGTGAACCCATACAGGTCAGTCATGCTGAGAGGACATTTCAGGGGACCTCAGAAAGTGGGTAGTGACAGCACATCTGTCTAGGAAAGCTATAAAGTCAATTAAAAATGTTTAGCTTCATCATTCCACTGTGAAGCAGATCATCTAAAAAATACTACAATCCAGCCTAGGATCGGATGACCTTTTAAAATATCAGCAAGACCCACAAGACAAATGATAATTCAAGTGAAAGCCAACCTGTGCATCACGTCAAGGGATTTACAGACCTCTTTTGATGCATCTGGACACGTGCATGCTTCAACAATCAGAAGAAAAGTTAATCGACAAGGCTTTCATGGAAGGCTTGCTAGGTAGAAGCCTCTACTCACAAAAAAGATCCAAGCTGCCCATCTCAACTTTGCCAGAGAGTAGCTGGACAAACTTGAAGCTTTTTGGAAGTCCCTTCTATGGACAGATGAGTCCAAAATGGAACTGTTTGGTCACAACTAAAACAGTCATGTTTGGTGAAAAGTCAATACTGCATACCAGCAAAAGAACCTTCTCCCTACGGTGAAGCAAGGTGGTGAGAACGTTCACAAGTTCTGGGCTGGCTTTTCATCCTCAGGACCTGGACCACTCCACATAGTCCAGGGAATCATAAATTCAGAGCAATATTGTGAAATCCTGGCTCATTACCTGAAGCCGTTCTTTGTGAAGTTACAGCCTGGTAGAAGATTGATCGTGCAACATGACAATAATCCAAAGCATTCCAGCAATACAACCAAGGAATGTCTGAAGAACAACAAGATTCATGTTCTGGATTTGCCCAGTTAAAATCCTGAATTCAATTCTTTCAAAATACTGTGACGGGACCTGAAGCGGGCAGTTTATGCTAGACGCCCATCCAACCTCTCTCAATTGGCTGCATTTTGCAAGGAAGAGTGGCAAAAATCCCCAAAGTAGATGTGAAAAACTGATAAGTCACTAAAGAAAGTGTTTTGGATAAAGTTCTCATTGCATAAGGAGGTGCAATGTCTGATTAAGTGAGAGGTTCACATACTTTTGCACCCATGAAATCAACAACTTTTGCTCAATAATGTATGACAATATTATCTTTTTTTTTTTGTTCAAGTCCATTATTTTCAATGTCAGCATTGTAGATTGGGGTATGACTAAACATTTAATAAGGTTATTAGCCTAATCCATCCATCCATCTTCTTAACCACTTAGTCCTCACAAGGGTTGCGGGGGGCGCTGGAGCCTATCCCAGCTGGCTTCAGGCAGTAGGCGGGGTACAACTGGTTGCCAGCCAATCGCAGGGCACACAGAGACAAACAACCATCCACACTCACAATCACACCTATAGACAATTTGTAGTGTTCAATTAACCTGCCATGCATGTCTTTGGAATGTGGGAGGAAACCGGAGTACTCGGAGGAAAACCCATGCAAGCACAGGGAGAACATGCAAACTCCACCCAGGAAGGCCAAAGCCCGGACTCGATCTCACGTCCTCTGCACTGGGAGGCGGACGTGCTAACCACCGTGCCGCCCCAGTGGCTTAATATATTATTTAATTTTCTTAAAAAATTGTTTTTTTAGTATTTAATTATTGAGGATTATTGCTTTATTAATTTGCTTATTTTAATTACAACACTTGGTGAATGACTTAAAAAACAGGAATTTATAAATAAATATTCTGCTTCTGTTGTTATTACAGTAATTTAGTCTCCATAGGTACGACTTGTTGTGCACTGTCTAATGATATTCATTCCAGCATCCTTTCAATTTCCCACCTGACATTTCATCTATCCGCATTCGCTCATATATTTTTGCCCCCCCCCCCCCCCCCCCCCCTTTTGCAGGAAAAGAGCAAGCCACAGCGCCAGTAAGAGGAAGGGCAGCCAGAAGGAGCTACGACCTCCTGACCTCTGGATCCATCACGAGGAGATGGAGATGAAGAACATTGAGAAAGCTCCCAGTGTGGCCCCATCTGGGCACGATTCTCCCATCCAATCTTGCCAGGATCTTCCGCAGGTTGCCCACAGCCAATCAGAGAGCCAGATGGGCAGCAAGAGTAGCCACACAGGTGCAGGTTACATGTGTATTACATTTTGCACTTCTCATAATCTTAGCTAATATGATTAAAACACAGGAAACCAAAATATAGCATTTTGAATTTAAAGCCAGTTTAATCTTTTGTCATCCTGTATCAGTTTTGACACGAAGCATGATTAAATATAATAAAATATTTTCTCAGAGAGGGTTCGTAAGTCAAACCACAAATTTAAAGAGACAGTGTGTAGCATTTTGTAAGCAATGTATACATTATAAACATTGTCCAATTAGATAAATAAATAATAAGCAGACATATAAAACATATAGAAAATGTCCTCTGTTGACTAAAGGTTTGCAAAATGGCTGTAAGAAAAAAATGCATTATATATATATTTTATACAACTGAAAACAAAGGATGCAAAATATAAATGTATATTTAAAAAACAACTACAACATTATAAGTATTAGTAAAAAGGAATACTATAAGAACAAATTAAATGATAATAAGAATAATATGGAAAGAAATATGGAAAATATTAAAGGACTTTTAAGAGATGGCACTAAACATTATAGTTCACCCAAATATTTTTTAGTAAATAACACAGAAAACTATAATATGGAGGGGTTTGCAGATGGGTTCAACAAATTATTTGTAAATGTAGGCCCTGATCTGGCAAAAAAATATTCCAGATCCAGACTCGCAACAATCTGTAGAACATGAGTGCATTGGTGAAGAGAAATCTGAAACCCAATGATCCTCAAGGATGTGGAGGAAAAAAACGATTCTGGAGGTTGTTGAAAAAAACAAAAACATCAACTGATTATAACAATATTGGCATGACACTGCTTAAATGGGTAATCAATGGGATTTCCGAACCATTAACCTATATAAGTAATTTATCATTCCAGATTGGTACATTCCCAAACCACATGAAAATTGCTAAAGTAATTCCTTTGTACAAAACTGGCAGCAAATATAATTTTGCAAGCTATAGACCCTTTTCACAGCATCCGCAATTCTCAAAAATATTAAAAAGACTGTTCAACAAAATTTTTGATTATTTTTTTAGTAAAGTACAATTTATTATGAAAAAGTCAATAGTCAGTATGGATTTAGGGGTAATAGATGAGCAGCACATGCATTAATAGAATCAATTGAAACAATAACAAATGCAAGGGCCAATAAAAACATGCAATTGGTATTCAATTCATTGACTTAACTTCTTCATTGACTTAAAGAAAAGACACCGTTAATTGTGACATTATTAACTAAGTTATATAAAATTGCTATCATAGGCATTTTTGGGGAGTGGATTAAAAGTTATTAGGCTATGTGGAAGCAATTTGCACTGATTGGCAATCACTGCTCATTATTCTTGAACATTACTTGTCGTGTCCCCCAGGGGACAGTATGGGGGCCCAAATTATGTATTATACAGTATACATCAATGATGTTTGTAATGTGCCAGAGGCAATGAAAGTGTTACTTTTTGCAGATGACACAAGCATTTTTTGTTCAGGTGATGATCTAAGTCAATTACACCAAACAATACACAAGGAATTGAACATCCTCAAAATGTGGTTTGATTTTAATAAATTATCATTAAATGTGTACAGGACAAGAAAATAACTATGATGTTATTTGGAAATCATATAACAGACATTCACATGCATATGAAAATAAATGAGGCTGAAATTGGAAGGGTGCAGGAAATTAAATTTCTCTGAGTCATAATTGATGAGCAAATTAACTGGAAGTCACCTATTTGGCATGACCAATATAAATTAGCAAAAAATATTGCCATCATTAGCAAGGCCAAGGATAGGCTAGATTACATTTCACTCCACACACTGTTCCCTAGTTTTACCCTATTTACAATATTGTGACAAGAATTCATTAAGTCATTGAACGTCTATAAAAAAAAAGACCCAAATCTTATCCATTAAATCACAAAAAAACAAAAGAAGAAAGTAGCAGGAACCCGGTGCGGTAACATTAAAACACCTGCGGCTTACAGTCCGGTGCGGCTTATATGTGTAACAAACTCGAGTATTGCTCAGTTTTAGCTAGCGCGTCTTAGTCAGGTGTGCCTTATAGTCCAGAAATTACTATATATACACCATGTTCATGTCATTAGTAGAATAAGAATAGTTTTTTGGTCCATGTACTTTTCGGCCATTTGTATGAATATTGTCATGACCGGCAACTCGCGTCCTGCCGTGAATCGTGTGAAAACTAAAAGGACAAATTAATAAAAGAGGTTTTTTTTAAATCATAGAAGAAGACACACTGTCCCTTTAAGGTCAACATACTTTCATTTTGTGTCCAAAACAACACTTTAAAGAAAAATAAAGTAAGCTTTTTTAACATTACAGGAGCGGATGGTGATGAAGCGTCAAGCTGTATTTCTACACTGGAAAGATCCTTGGCTGCCAGGAGAGGAACACGCGGCAAAATGATGATTCCTATGGATTCACAACCAAGCAACACACGTATGTACTGTATTTGTATATATATAACTTAATTTTGAGCTCATATACTAATTGTTACCAGAGATATGTAACATGGTGAGCCACTCAGATAGCTGGAAAGCAGTGAAGACCCAAACTCTCATATGACATAGCAACACAAGGGCAGGAATGAAAATGACCATAAGTCACAATTAACAAAATAAATCACTTGACCCCTTCAGATGCCCTATGAGGCTAAATCATTGTTTCATCATCTAATATTGTAATGTATTATGTAATGAAAATGTGTATCATCAACACTTTATTAACACAAGCCAAAATATTAAGTACATCTGCACTTTCAAATGAGATCCAATTCAGTAGTTGCATGAAATATTCTGCCTTTGCTATGATATTTCTTGTCAATAGGTGACAATGTACGAGAGATTGTGGTGTAAAATGACAAATGGTATAGATGTACAAATATTACCATGGCCCCAGACGAACACAATGTACCCCACTATTTGTCAATTTCATTTTCCATTGGTTCCACTGGTAGGTAATTATTTTTTTAATTTGTATTTTTATGACTTATGGCTGTTTCATGTGTTATTATTTTGTGAATACTGAGAGTAGAGGAGACGCCATGAGATGACGTCATATGAGAGTGTCTCTCTGCCACAAGACACTTGGCTGACTTTCAACAAAAAGGATCATGGACAGATTGCTGAAGGAGCTTTCGTGGTTTGGAATAACTCTGGTCACAATTGTGTCAGCATTGACCGCATACCAAGCCATCCTGTAAAGGATGGCAAAGAAGATTGTTTATGTTAAGAATACTGCAGGAGATAAGGAGATCACCACATCGTTCTCCGTCTGTATGGAAACGCAAGCATGTAAAAGGCTTTTGGGAAGTGGATGTTCAGGAGCATTTTACAGACGAACTCTGGCTGAAACATTTCAGCATGACAGGAGCCATGTTTTACCCGGTCAAAAGGTATCTGGTCCTGTCATTGTATATTTGCAAAACCTGTTTCCATAGCCAAAATTGACATTTTCCTTTTATCGATACGGCCCAGCCCCTCCAAGCATAAAAACATTTTTGAAAATGTTATGCCATTTTTCTGATTTCTAGCATTTTAAATCAGGTTTATTTTCACATTTCTTAAAAAATTCTAATAAAAATGTGTAGACGGAAACCCATCTAGTAAAACCGTATCTCTATCTGGCATGTAATTTTATTCATGGGGGAATGCCCTAATCTTCTCTGTTATTACCATTATATGTGTATTCAATATGAGCATTATAAGACGTTATATCTTTCTTCCTTAAAAACTCAAGTACGTGTATCTAGTCTATGCTGTCTGAGGAGCATACCAATAGTGTCACCTAGCTGCAACATCGCATGACAATATTGTTGACATGAGCCTTCAGGCCAATCATTATGCATATTCTGAATCACTGCCTGCAGTTCTGCATCATCAATGCTTTCTTCACTTATTTGTTCTGACTTTGTGCCTGGCAAGGTATCTTGGACCATGTTAACATGAGTCTCATCTTCAGCTTGAGAACTAACAGAAATCAACATTGGCAGTAAGGAAATGGCATTTACAGTATGTGTACGCCTTTTGGTCTGTCCAAAGCTGCTGTTTTCGAAGACAATTTTGAAATGTATTCAGCCGCGCCCATGACGCTGATAGGTGAGGCTGTCAGTTTTGCTTTATCTTGTACAACATTTCATTCCCAAGGATAAGCGGTATGGATGGATGGGTGTTTTCCTGTTATTTCCTGTCACAGAGCTCTTAAATTGTATTATGCATTCACCGGTGAGTGTGAGCAAAACACACACACCTCCACACAGACCCCCCAAGTCTGGTTATGGACTTGTTCACAGTTAATGCAT
The DNA here is from genome assembly GCF_051991255.1 of Vanacampus margaritifer. Classification (NCBI taxonomy): domain Eukaryota; kingdom Metazoa; phylum Chordata; class Actinopteri; order Syngnathiformes; family Syngnathidae; genus Vanacampus; species Vanacampus margaritifer. The sequence continues at coordinate 17,983,233 of NC_135445.1, read as the reverse complement.
GTTAATTCTAATCATGTTAACAGTTCCCAAATTGGTATACGGTATATATAACATACTTTCACCTCCTTATATTACTCAGCACTATAAAATTTTGCTTTAGACACCTGTTGACATGATTTACTTGTCTGAATCTTTTCTTGCGAGCTCATTTCTTACACCTATTTACCAAGTTTCATTCTCCTTGGAGCAGATGATCCATTTCTGATCTCTCTTTGAGGATTGTTTGCCGCCTCACTCTGGGCTGAAAAATTCCACTTGTAATTGTGTTGCTCCCACTCTCACTTTGTATTTGCAAGCATTCCTCTCCTCCCGTATCAAATTTTCATCCCCACCATCTTGTTTTGCTGCTGTAGTTCAATGCTGTTTTAAGAAATGCATTTGTGTTATCTCAGCAATCAGGTTGTCAGGTCAAGCAGGCCCCATGTTGTTATTTTTGGAGTGTGTGAGTCAGTGGGTGACTTGTTTAGTTTTTGCAACGTGACATGCCATACTGGCTGTTCATATAAGCCTGTGATATGTGGGTCACCCAGACACAGGAAACCCTTAAGGCTTCCCGCACACGGACCTGTCCTCAACCTCCCCTCCTCTTGCTCATATTGTCATTCCATTAGTATTTTGTTCTCAAAACTAAACTTCTGTTAGGGCGATTTCCATTTGATGATCTCTGTATTCTCATTAAGTTGAGATTATGTGGCTTTGTCTCATTTTAAGGCTTGGAAGCAATTTGTCATTTAAAGTAGTGATTACACAATATAGGTAGTACTGTATCTGGTCATTTGGTCCAGTACTTTTGCCACTTTTCATCTTTCTTAGAACCTCCACCTCATGTCTACACCTGATATTCAGATTTTTCTGTCATTTTTTCTCCATACTTCACTGATAAAGTTTTTCATTTACTGAGATCAGATTGTTCCACACCATTTATTATTTATTTCATATTTGCTTCCACCACTATAGATAATTTTATATTTGTCACTGTTTATAGTCCTTAGCATTACTTTCTTCTCCATTTGTGCTCATTTCCATATACAACACTGATGGTTTCACCATTTTAACCCTATAAAGCCTGAATCATGAAATACATGAGAGAAAATTCAGATTTTTTTTGTGTAAATAGAGTATTTATTGGTCCTTTTGAACTTTTTTTTAAATCAACTTCCCCATATGACTTTAGATTTGTGTCATATTTGATACATCCGGTCACAATGCTTTAAATTTGTACATTCATAACTTGTCAAAAATATAATAATAGACATACTAAACATATTAGTATTTCCAAAAATCAGAAAGAACATTTCCCACTATTAATAAGTATAGGTGTCTCTACTTTTTCAATTGGGGCGATCTTGCAAGGTCGCTGGAAAAGCCATCAGATGGGTAATACTGTCCTCTAATGGATTATCTGTGCAATGCATGTGTCAGATCATATACGTCAGGGTTTTAATAGGGGAAAACATTTGAAAAATCATGAAATAGAGGGCTCAAAATGTCTTGTATTTAATATGATATGTTTGCCGTTACAGGGTTAAAAGCCAATGCTAAAATGTCAAATACTTAACTGCAGAATGAAGTAGCTGTAAATTATAAGAGATTTTATATGGTAATTTACCATATATGGTCATTTTTGGAAGTAGTCCATTCAGAGCCAGGACAGATTTATGTAATGTATGTCTGCCTGGTCTGAATCAACACCATACGATTTTCTATTTCAACTGTATTTTTGCAACATAAAATAACTGCTTATTGTTTGCATTTACTCAGTTATAATCAATTGTAAAGACAACAGTGAATTCTGTAGGTGGAGACCAAAAAGTCTGAGTTGATACATTTGAACTTAAAGTCTGTCTGTGCCTGTATGTATCTTTAGATTCCATGATGCTCTCACACTTTGTCATCCATGTTAAACTCTTTAACCTTTCAATCTCCCTTTCTGGCTGTCACTCACACATACAAACGCACAAATCTCCATTAACCTGCAGCTGCCCCACTGCCTCATTCTGATCAATAATTTCAGTCAATAACAGTATTGATGACCCTTGCTCATCTGTGGTCATCTTGCTGCTGTAATCAAACTCTGCTATGCTTAAAGTGATCACAACACCCCACACAATACACGGACATGCACACAAATTGAACCACGCACACACAAACACGCACTAATCTCTTTAAAGATGCTGATCACAGCCTTGCTGCATTCAAATAATCAACAATTTCCAATCAATACACGTATTGATCAGAGTTTAGTGGAATCAGACCTGGAGGCCAATAAACATCCTCATTGCTTGTTCTCTACAGTGTATTTGCAAAAGCTGATCCTTTCAAGATTTTGAAACTTTGTTTTTTAAATATTGTTTTCTCAATACATTGTGTTGATCCAGTTGCAGATGGCAACCGACATGTCTTCATTCTACATTAAAATTGAATTAAACTTAAATCAAATGACACTTTTCATGCATATTTTTTTTTTTTTAAGATCATATTATAGATTAACTTCTAAAATTGTGTCAACGTGGAAATACAGAAACAGTACCTGTCCATACTTTCTGTACTTTGAATGCAGCAAGGCCTTTTTTCATTCTGACTGCTGTAGTAGCTGTAAACGGTAGACCTTTGTGTACAACACATCAAACCTTGCTGATATCTTGCATTATGGATGGATGGAATAAGTTGTAGAAATATTCTCCAGAAATCTATTTAAACGTCTTTGTTTCATTCTAACCCTAACCCTAACCCTAACCCCTGTTGTAGTTGGCAATGGTAGACCTTTATTTATTACAGAATGAGAAAAAAATACTCAGAATGACAAAAGTGTGGTATTGATTTTATTTTGTTTTTTGTTGAATAATTCTGACTATTCTTAAAACTTTTGGTAAAAAGTGTTTTGTTGTGTTGTGTGGGACCTCCTGCATTAGTTATCAGCTTTGTGCTTCACACAATCTGATGGGATTTTTCTATAAGCTTGAATAAAACGTGCTGCGACTAAAATGTTTCTTCAAATTTGATGTGGAGTTTTTGATGCCAGATAACTCTATGCCACCAGCACAGAGTGTGCAATGAATCTTAATAGTTTGTATCTTTAGCTGACACAAACTCAAAAATAATGACTGTGACCTGAGTTCCCCACATGCTCAACACGTGACTTGGCGCATAAGTGACATCTTGACCTGACACAGAAGAAGAAAGCTTACATACTCAGAGGTCACCAGTCTATTTGAACTGGGAGCTATATCTTTGGTACTGCTCAATTTGAAGGTCTTTTAGATTGATAAACACTGATGACCGCTCGCTGTCATTCATTTTGTGTTGATTTGTGTGTGTGTGTTGATCAGGGGCATATATGACAAGTTTTTACTTCCTTCTGTCCCCTTTCAATTGTTGTATTTTAAAGAGTGAAATCATTTTTGAATTGGAAAAAAAAAAAGAAAAAAATGCTCAAATTATGTTCATTTGTTATTATTAATAACTCATGATATATAAAGACACATATACATACTACAAAGTACTTACCTTTTTACTAAGGAAAATGCCAAAAACACTTTGTGACTTTGATAAGTAATTTGAATCTGATTCCTGGTCTGGAAAGATTAACATGTTAGATTACTCACTATCAAAAAACAAAAGTGTGCATATTAGAGTATTAATGCATTATTGGCATCACTAATAACAATAGTAATACATTTGACCAAAGTTTATAGTTATTTTAAGTGCAACAGACTTTTTTTCGTTTCATTAAATTTGTGCATTACTCATTTTAATTTATGGTCATAATCCCGAACATCTATGTTGTGTGTAAAAACGTCAAATTCCTTCTTTTGTCTGATTAGCATCACTTAGCAGCACATCACATTCGCTGAACCTTTTTGGACTGGATGAGACATTCTGCATCTTTTTATATCTGTGTTATTTGTACTGACCACTGCCTTTTTCTTTTTCAGCGGTGGTCAGTGCCATTCCAGTGCCATCTCTAGATTCCTCTCAGTATCCTGGTATACTTCCTTCCCCATCATGCAGCTTCACCCACACCAAATTCAGTTTAAGACCGATGCCTTTCCCCAGCCTGACTGTGGACAGAGGATACACACAAGGTAAAACCACAAATGGTCATAAAACTGTAACCCTTTTTACAAACAAAGTTTATTTTTATTTTTTTATTTTTTTTATTTTAAATCTTTGAATATGCTGAATCTGCTGGTGCTGAACCGTGAGTACAGTATGTCAGGGTGAGTATGTTTTTTGTTTTGTTTTTCTCCACAGTTAATACACTTTTGAACCAAAATAAACTCTGTTTTTATAGAATAAGAGTTGTCGTAGCTGTAGTCGTCCTAACCTTTCTCTCCTACTCCATCATGATCAAAGTAAGAGCAATAATATACTGGACATTTATGTTTATTTAGTGTCAATGTTTCATTATATTAGTATTTCACTTGCCCCCCCCCCCCCCCTATATTTCACTAAATGTATTTACAACCACACACTAATAAAAATAAATAAATAAGTATAGCATAGTTTTGAGGCTGGAAAAGATTAATTGCAGTGACCTTCATTTCAACAGGAAACATTACCTCAGTTTACCAACATTTCGGGTTACAAAAAGGATCAGAGAATTAAGTTCATAACCAGAGGTTCCACTGTATTTTTGGTATTTCATAAATACATTTAAAAGTCATAACTTTGGTATGCATATCTATAGTATTGGTTTTGAGGGAATGGCTATAAAACGTGTGGCTCCTGTAGTCATCAAAATTGCCTATCTCTGATTTAGTGTGTTATTATTGTTTACTGCACGAGCATTTGGGAACAGAAGGTTGTATAATGTGTAAAAAACACTTGAAATCATGCTGAATGAATGAATCATTACACTGTAAAAAAATATATATATAGCATTGGTGATTGTATGATAAAGATGGTGGTTGTGATCGTCTCACCAGCAGCCAAATTTTAGCACGAGGAGTGTTTCTTTTGTAATTAATTCTCAAGCTGACAGTACAAACGACCGTGCAAATGCATAGTCGTAGATGACCACAATGTATCTTACAGGATATCTTCATTTTCAAATTACATTTTAGATTGGTCTTTGACATAAAAGAAAAAATAATCTATGTTAGATTTAGAAATTGAAGAGTAAAATGTACGTTTATGGCCAGTGTTGATTTCAGGTACCGTGCCAAAGTGTAAATGTTACAGATAAAATTGTCTGTATTTGTGTATTACAAAATGTTTAACTCCATCATAAAACAATTGTATGGAAAATCTTATAAATAGAGAATTGACTGGTTGTGTGTGATCTCCGGTCTTCCTCCTATCATGCTTCTTGTCTTATTGGAGACAACTTTACCGTAGAGCTAAACGACGCAGTAGGGAGCAGTAATTCAATAATTGCCTAATTTCTTGTCAGCTTGTATCAATGACTTGAAGACAGCTGAGAAACAATAAGAAGCCTCAGAGTCATTCAATTAGCTGACACCCTGGGAGGACTGATCACTGGCAACAAAATGCAGTTACAACTAACTGTCAAGGGGAACGCAAAACGATACTTGAGCCTTCTGTCTATCACACCTTGTATGACATTGTAAAAAGCCCCAGGCTGTGGGTGCTTTATTGTGCAAGATATCACAAGCCGTTGAAAAAGTATAATTTCAGACTTCTGACTTTAGCTGGCTAATATCTACTGTACGTGGTGTACGGGTGAATAAAACTGTACAGTGTATGGATCCACTAAGTACCACTCACAATTTGCGTATGAGCTTTCTCAGCCATCTCTTATTACTTTCTTTATACTGTCGTCTTAATGATGGTGATGACTACTCACAATCGTTGAATACAATTTAAAATGAAATTACTTACATTTCTGTCTAATTTAACCAACATTTAATTAAGTTAAATGCATTGGGAGAAATTTGCCTGGGGTCGGTGTAATGTGTAGTCCACAGACATTATGTATATTTGATTAATTTCTTTACTTGCGGTAAGATCTGCTGAAAATAGACATAATGAATAATTCTAATCTTTTTAACCTCCACATTTTTTCCATGTAGTAATTAGTTTTACTCCACCCACCCATCAATTTTCTGCACCACTTAATACTCTAAGCTGGAGTTCATCCCATTTGTGTTTGATGAAGAGACAGACAAGCATTCATTCATGTCAGTGAATGAAAAATACAATGTTTTTATCTATTTATTCATATTAAAAGTTCATATTACAATATACAACATTACCAGAAATAAAAGACAAAATATTTAATAAAACACATAGACTACATTTACATGCAGGCAATAACAGGTTGGATTGGACCATTTTGCTGTTGACTAGCCTACTAAATATAACATTCATTTTATAAACTTATATTGTTCTAAAATATTTACATAATTTCATAACTATTTAATATTATTTACAAGGGTTTTGGCATGGGTGCTACCCTTGAAAATTATTTTGAAATCTCACGTACACCCTGGAGCGCGTTAGCAGGAATGATTGAGAGCCCTCGGCCTCATTTGCCTCGATAAAGGTGCTCATCCTCCCGCCTGGCTTTTCTTCCTATCTCCCATTCACACACCGTTCACAGACTGATTTGTTCAGGAACTTGGAAATAACAGCACTCAGCGTTAACAGAACAATATATTTTCACCACAACACCTCAACAGTACGCTCCAACAATAAAACACACATAAATAACCCAGTTTGTTACAAATACTGTATAAATAAAGTATAATATTACTAGTCGACAATCTGTAATAAATTTCACAGTAAGGTACAAGTTTTCCAAATTAAACCTGGCACAAATGCGTTGCTAGCTACGTCAGGCTGAATTTATCTACAGTTATGTTTTTAGCATTTTAGACCTGTTGCTATCCCCATACTAAAAAAAACACTAAACCCCATAGTACAGGTACTTTATATTTTTAGCCAATACAATACTCGAGAGAAAGATCGAAGCTTTAGTAAAGTGTGGGTGCCAGTCATGTGATTTATAAGCTATCGTATTTTTCCCCCCTCTTGTTTGATAGTTAAGGCCATTCTATTCTCTTAGCATGTTACTATTTTGACAAAATTATGACATTTATTATAAAGTCTTATTAAAGAAATTGGAAGTGTAATTATCAACTTTTAAAAAAAAGTGACTAAAACTAGACTAAACCCTTTTTGAGTTTTTGTTGACTAAAATGGAGCATTCACGCGTCATGCATAACCCAACCTTAACCAGAAATAGACTCGGTAAGGTCCATGCAGGAAATCAAAGTACCTCCACGGGTGGATGATGTAAAGTTGTCCAGGCCAATCACATATGACCGCTGTGAAGTGGGCCTTTACCCCAATCGTTATCCCCAATCCGTGTGTGACCCTAACCCTGCATACCTGTGCGTGGCCGAATGAGGTGTTTTTAAAACTATAATAAAGATGCTGATAATGATGTCTTCAATTAATTGATTTCTAAGATTCAGAAGATTCAATGCATGCTGTTGTCATATTTATGAATGAAATACGATGACATCCACCACCATACTGTACATATCAGTGGAGCACAAAGCATTACACACCACCTGCACCACAACTTAGAACTACATCCAGTCCAGTCTTGGCAATCTGTCTCTTCTCATCCAGTCCAGTCTTGGCAATCAGTCTCCTCTCGTCCAGTCCAGTCTCGGCGATCAGTATCCTCTCACCCAGTCCAGTCTTGGCGACCAGTCTCCTCTCACCCAGTTCAGTCTTGGCGACCAGTCTCCTCTCACCCAGTCCTGTCTTGGCGACCCATCTACTCCCGCCCAGTCTAGTCTTGGCAACCCGTCTATTCCCGCCCTGCCCAGTTTTGATGACCCGTCTACTCTCACCCTGCCCCGTCTTGGCGACCCATCTACTCTCGCCCTGCCCTGTCTTGGCAACCCGTCTACTCTCGCCCAGTCTAGTCATGTCACGTCCAGTCTTCGTCCACTCACCTGTCTCTACTTGTTTTAATAAAGTTCCTCACATAACTCTCCATTCGCGTCTCCCTGCTGTTTCTCCCCGCATTTGGGTCCACCCTCTCCCAAGCACACTTTTTCTTGACAATGTGCATGTGCCCTGTCTACGAAAATAAATCCTTACAATGTGAATTAGCCATACTAGTACAGTGGTGAGTGGAATTTTTACTTCAACACATAACCCATTTCACATGATGAAAAGTATGCAACCAGGCAGTACTATTGGCAACTGGATGACAGATCACTTGGCTCACTGCACAGTAATTGCCACTCTTCAGTGGGATTTTTGTTGTTGTTGATGGAAATAACATGTGCAGCTCATCACAAGAGGCCTCATTTATTAGTCTATAGCATTCTTACCAAAAGTGTATATGCACAAAAACAAAAATTAATCAGACCTATCAAACTCTGTATGCACACAAGTAGGAAATCGTACTTGTTAAGTCACAGTGCACAGAAATATTTGTATGTGGATCATTCTCATCCCACCGTCTTCATACCATACTCATCCATATGCTCAGTGCAAAGCTCCACACGAATATAATGCTAATCAATGCTATGTGAAGGATGACTCATGGTGACAAGCAAAACGAAAAGGAAGAAACACAATTTCTCAGAGACCAAATTCATTGAGGTAGAAGTGAGGGAAGGCATGTTATAGCCTCTGTACTAGCGCCACAATGGACATAAGAAGGTGCAGCGGGTTGTAGGAGGTCACTGCTGCAGTGAATGTGGAATGTGTCAGGGAGGAAAGTTGAAGACTTTTTAAAAAAGTGGTCTTGGCTTGAAAGTAGTTGCCAAAATAAGAATTGTGGCCCATCGATAGTGTTGCTGCAACTGGACCCAGTTGTACACGGAAATCCAAGAGCATAGCTTGAGGGAATCTAAATCAGCTTTTCACTCATTGTCATCATCGTGGGCCAGGAAATCTTTGCCCGCTCCCTCCTTATTTTTGAAAATCTTCCATCTACAACTCCTTGTAGCAGTGGTAGAAGTACCATCATGAGACATTATGCACTAATTTCAAGGCAGTAATCATACTTATATGGCAATCAGTGATTAATTCACTGTGGGCCGGTGGGGTGCCTTTGCGGGCCTGCCGTGCCCCGTCCTGCTGGGCCGTGTTGGGGCGAGGGGCGCTTCCGGCTCCTGGGTTTGCTCTCCGGACGGTGGCCCCTGCGGGGCCCGGGGGTTGTCCCTTGGCGCTGCCGTGCCCTGGGGGGCCCTGGGGGGCCGTGAGGTGTTGTGCTTGCGGTCGACGGCTCCCCTCTTTGGTGGAGGTTTTCATGCATGCCAGATCCACCACACCAGCATCTATCAAAATTCAAACACAATCTGCTTCTTCCTCTGGTCGTTGAATCGGTGGAGGCTGATGTCTGTGGATCTCACTTTGCTTCATCTATCCTTCCTTCCTTTCCTCAGTCTCTCCTTTGGTCTCTTGAGGTCTCCCTAATTTGTTGGAATTTAGATGTTTCTGGGGTTGGTGAAAGATTCTGGTTGGCACCTATTCTAAAATCAGTTGGTTAGTGAACAATGGGCGAACTTAGCGACATTAACTTGGCAAGTGCTTGTTGATATTGGGTGAAACTGAATGTGTGAAGTTTATTTTGATAGGTTACATTCTTTGCACAGAAAATTGCATGCACATATTTCTTGCCACGTTTTGTCCATAAGCAACTTTGATCAGTAAGGCCCCAGGGTGCTTGAAGTATTATTACATTAACTGGTTTCACTTATGCAAAAATGTCTGAATATATTTCCTTAGGGCAAAATTTTAATCATAGCAACACAAAGATTTTGCAAAAACAAAAACTATTGGAAGAATGCGCATCTGTTTGGGAGAAAGGGTACTTTGATGTGTTTTAAACCCTCTACAATCAAACAGAATTTTAAAATTGAACTAGGCTTTCTGACACAACACAAATGTGTCAAAATAAGTATTTTTTTGTATTCATTGCTCTCCTTATTCTCCGGTCTCTGCGTGCTATCGAGAATGTGTGTCTCATGTTAGCTCTCATTTGCTTTATGCTTTCTGTAGTTATAATGTTCTCCCTTCCTCACTCTATTCTGATCTTGGATGATGAATGCACACTCACTCAGCATGTAATTACTAATTTACTGTAACATAAATATTTGCAGCTTTTATGTCAAACCAGATCTGTGTCTCTGCATTCAATCAACATTTTTGGCTTTTGTGATGTCCTTCTGGACCATGCTGTGATTGCTCTGCTTCACACAGAACTTCCTGGAAAGCTAAAATTAGATTTTGTTTACTGGGTTACAGTTCACTCAATACAGAATAATAAAATCCTTAATAAAATATGAGAAAAACATACACAGTATGTTGCAATAATTATAGGTGACCTCTGTCAAAAAGTGAGCTGGCCTAGCTTATCTGTGACCCCAATGTAGGCAAACTGTATAAAAAAAATGGATGGTTGGGTGCTGAATTGAACAAAAATGTAAAAAATAAATAGGAAAAGTATGAAAACAGTCAGACAAGTGCAATAGTCGTTTGTAGCGTTATATTTACTAAGCTCATTTTTTCTTTGTTCCAGTACCAGTTCAGTGGTCTATTGGTAAAGCGCCTAACCTTAGACTTGGAGGTTGTGGGTTCAATCCCTGAATGGGTCATACCTAAAACAATAAAAATAGGACCCTTTACCTCCCTGCTTGACACTCAGGTGAAGTTATCCAAGCGTGAAAGAATACTAATGTATTTTAAGAAAATAGTTCTACTTATTACAGCTTGAAAAAAGTCAGCATTATTTATTTTAGTCTAAAAATACTATTTTCAAGACCGCTGTGATTGATATGGGCATAGTATGATTTTCTTATTTTTCAAAATCTTGCAGGTAAATTTAAGTAAAATGTTATTTTTCTGTTGGCAGATAATTTTGTTTATTTGAAGTAATAATTTTCTTATTTTAATAAAATTTTTTCTTAAATTTTTGACTGTCCTTTTTGCAGTGACCACAATTTTCGGCCAGGCCAATTTATCAGTTTGTTCTTGAAAACAATTTTTTGGGACCACAAAAAAAAAAGAAAAATCAATACCTGATTTTTACTAGTAGTTTGTAGATGTTAAGTAAATGTATTCATACTATTGCCAGTTTCAATTTATTAACTAGTGGGACTAGTACTAGACTAGAAAAGTATTAACACCCTCTGTGTAAGGAAAGGTGGAGATGACTAGCTTTAATTGGCTTCAAACTTCCCCGCTTCAAAGTGAAACAACTGCCTTCATGAAAGTCCAAAACTGAGGCATACTACCAAGTTTGTTGATATATTTATTACATTTATTATGTTTCTTGCTTCTGTATTTACTTCTTTTTTGTCCTTCCTCCTCTCTTACACCCCCCCCCCCCACACACACACACACACACATCTCATTTGCCTTCCTTCCAATACCTTTATTATTCATATCTGCCATTCATCTGCATGTCTTCATCTACTTCCTCCTCAGTCATATCCACAGATTCTTCCACCAATCCTCTTCTGCAGCAGCAGTCTCCACCACAACAGCCACCTCCCCTCCTTCCTGGCTCCTCTGTGAGTGCTGGGGAGCATGTTCCAAACATTGGCCCGGTTCCTGGGGCCCCTGCTGCCACTACCGCTGTTGCATCAGAGGAATCCCAGGCAGGCGCTAGTCGGACCATACCAACAGCATGTGTGCGACCAACTCACCCACTTAGGAGCTTCACAAACCCACTGCTGCCACCCCCAATGAGCACCATCGACCCCAAGGTGTACTCCTCCATGCTACCACAATCCAGTAAGTACATTTTTTTCTTCAATTTAATATGACACACACTCACTGTGGGAGGCGTGTGGTCTACATGCTGATAATAATGATTATTTGTTCAATTAATTGATCTCCACAGTGATTCAGAGGGATTTTCTCACATATTTATGGATGAATACATGAACCACAGAGTTCAGAATCTGTTTGCCTGCACTGGGTTAAATCCACTAAAATTTAGTTACGCCACCTGCACCACAAACTGCTTTTAGATTATCTTTAGTCTCTCTTCTGTCACCAAATTGTTGTGAAATTAAAGAATGCCCTTAGCCTGCCAAATTCCCAAACACAGTAAACAAAGCTTAGCCCACGAGGAAAATGAAGATATGACAGTTTCTACGCCGAGCACACGGGCCTTATGCATCATACCACAACTATATGCATGTGAGGTGCAGGTAATAATTTTGTTCCCTTGTTGACACCATCCTTACCTTCTACAGTATTGTATCTGTAACTGTGACTGAAAGCGTGTGACTTTAAAAGGTGGGGCCTGTCCTGTTGAAGAACATCTGAATCAGCTGATGAGAGTGTATAGTTGGCTGGCTGTTAACTAGGTAAAATGTTAGCCACTCAGTCTTGAGTTGCTTGGTGGCAACGGTAGGCTGTGTGTGAATAAGTGTATATTTTGTTGCCTTTGTTCAATAAGGCGAGTGAAAGTGCAACAGTGGGTTATGTTGTATCCTTGTGTGACAGTCTTCTTATATGAAGTGTGAAATGATCCTAGACTTTAGCCATTCTCCGCTTTTTATGCACTGTTTCTTCACGCTTAATGCGCTGCAGTAAGAGTCTGTGTGGAAAAATAGTCACTGTAAAATGCTGTGATTTAGTGGATAATCTGTGACATATGTAAATATGATTTTTAAAAATCTGTGATGTAGTAATGTGGCAAAAAATGAACCACAAAATAACGACCTTATTCGTATTCAGATTTTTCACTGAGGAGCATTTGGTATGATAGAAAATGAACAAATACAAATGAATAATCCAAGTTTTTCTGTGCTTCTTGCTGGTTGTCAAACTAAGCAAGTGCAGACCTACAGGCCTCTTTGTCTGCATCTTCGTGTGTAAAGGCCTAGATACACCAATCCGACGTCGGTAGTCGGACAGCATGCGCCGTCTGATCAGTGTATAAATTACTGTTGTGAAGTTGGATCGAGTTGGAATACGTCGGGGGTGGCGTTTCCAGCAAATTCGACATGTTGAATTAGAGTTGGGCGTCGGCGGCATTTGATTACTGTGATTGGCTGTTAGCTAGCGAATCAGCGCACCGGGCAAGAAGAGCAAGTGGCAACGTTGATAAACATTACTCAACTCAACTTTGTTTTTTCAGGACAGCACACGTTATATGAAAGTCCCCCATAAAAAGGAAACAATCATATTTCAGCAAGAAGATTTGCAAAGTCGTTTAAAAAGTCCTTATTGTATTTTGGAGGTCGATAAATGACACAGCATAGCACAGTGACAGTTTGATCGACTTCAAAGAAAGTGGCTTCAAAGCTGTGATCGATGTGGTAAAAAGACATCGTTTACATTTTGGATAGTTTTTTTAAATAGTCGCCGTTCCTCCACTTCGGCCCAACGTTCTCGGAGCATCCAATTAATCTGTCACGTTTGGAGTGGAGGACCCAAATGCAGGGAGGAAGGAGAACCACGGCAGGGAAGCATGTACTACTAAAGACAATTTATTTAACAAAAACACTACCAGGGGTACTGGGTGAACAAAACCAACAAAGATCTGAAAAGACCAAAAATCTAAGTAACAACAAAACACCAGTGGTGACAGCGACAATGATCCAACAAAGACTGAACAAAACCAGGGAACTAAATACAAGCCAACTGACGAGACAATGAGAGACACCTGGACAAGACACAAGTAGCAGGATGACGAGTACAGGTGCAAACAAAACCTTACAAGTCAGACAGGACACCAATCATAACAGTACCCCCTTCCCCCCTCAAGGGATGGATCCCAGACGTCCCAAACAAAAGTCAAACATGGCAGTGGGACCAGGAAGAGGGCACAGGCGAAGAGGCCAGGGGCTGCAGCGGCATGACGTGCCCTGCCGGAAACTGGAACGGGTGGCGGGCGCATCACGTGCGCCGCCGGAAACTGGGAACGGGTGGCGGGCGCAGCACGTGCGCCGCCGGAAACTGGAACGGGTGGCGGGCGCAGCACGTGCGCTGCCGGAAACTGGAACGGGTGGCGGGCGCAGCACGTGCGCCGCCGGTAACTGGAACGGGTGGCGGGCGCAACACGTGCGCCGCCGGAAACTGGAACGGGTGCCGGGCGCAGCACGTGCACCGCCGGAAACTGGAACTGAAGGCGGGCGCATCACGTGCACCGCCGGAAACGGGAACTGGTGGCGTGCGCAGCACGTGCGCCGCCGGAAAGGGAACTGGTGGCGGGCGCAGCACGTACGCCGCCGGAACGGGAACTGGAAGCAGCCACAGGACGTGCGCCGTCGGAACAGAAACTGGTACTTGCCTCTAACTCTGCTGGGTCAGTTTCTGGTTGGATCAGTCTGTCACGTTTGGAGTGGAGGACCCAAATGCAGGGAGGCAGGAGAACCACGGCAGGGAAGCATGTACTACTAAACAGGGGTACTGAGTGAACAAAACCAACAAAGATCTGAAAAGAGCAAAAATCAAAGTAACAACAAAACACCAGTGGTGACAGCGACAATGATCCAACAAAGACTAAACAAACCCAGGGAACTAAATACAAGCCAACTGACGAGACAATGAGAGACACCTGGACAAGACACAAGTGGCTGGGGGAGATGATTGGATGACACAAGGGAACAGGATGACGAGTACAGGTGCAAACAAAACCTTACAAGTCAGACAGGACACCAATCATAACATAATCACAGCCAGGCGGTAGTAATTCAATTATAGCGGTGACTCACCAGCTACAGTCCAGGTCTTTGTCAGGCAGAGGACATCTAAATTGTTGAAAAGGAAAACTCACTCAAAATAACCGTTTTGTTTGTCAATGACGATCCTTGTGGGAGCAGCAGGGGTGCATGGCCCTTCTGTCCGGCGG